>NC_037668.1:118398773-118409408 GCF_003255815.1 Theropithecus gelada
AGAGCTTCTGCACAGCAAAAGAAACTACCATCAGAGTGAACAGGCAACCTACAGAATGGGAGAAAATTTTTGCAATCTACTCATCTGACAAAGGGCTAATATCCAGAACCTACAAAGAACTCAAACAAATTTACAAGAAAAAAACAAACAACCCCATCAAAAAGTGGGCAAAGGATATGAAGAGACATTTCTCAAGAGAAGACATTCATACAGCCAACAGACACATGAAAAAATGCTCATCATCACTGGCCATCAGAGAAATGCAAATCAAAACCACAATGAGATACCATCTCACACCAGTTAGAATGGCGATCATTAAAAAGTCAGGAAACAACAGGTGCTGGAGAGGATGTGGAGAAATAGGAACACTTTTACACTGTTGGTGGGATTGTAAACTAGTTCAACCATTATGGAAAACAGTATGGCGATTCCTCAAGGATCTAGAACTAGATGTACCATATGACCCAGCCATCCCATTACTGGGTATATACCCAAAGGATTATAAATCATGCTGCTATAAAGACACATGCACACGTATGTTTATTGCAGCACTATTCACAATAGCAAAGACTTGGAATCAGCCCAAATGTCCATCTGTGACAGACTGGATTAAGAAAATGTGGCACATATACACCATGGAATACTATGCAGCCATAAAAAAGGATGAGTTTGTGTCCTTTGTAGGGACATGGATGCAGCTGGAAACCATCATTCTTAGCAAACTATCACAAGAACAGAAAACCAAACACCGCATGTTCTCACTCATAGGTGGGAACTGAACAATGAGAGCACTTGGACTCCGGAAGGGGAACATCACACACCGGGGCCTATCATGGGGAGGGGGGAGGGGGATGGGGGAGGGATTGCATTGGGAGTTATACCTGATGTAAATGATGAGCTGATGGGTGCAGCACACAAACAAGGCACAAGTATACATATGTAACAAACCTGCACGTTATGCACATGTACCCTACAACTTAAAGTATAATAATAATAAATAAATTTAAAAAAAAAAGTACAAAATTAAAACAGCAATCAGAAATTATATATTTATTTGTGCTATAATTTGATTAATGTCTAACCCCTCCTCCATTTGTTTATGAACTCTATCAGTGAGAAACAGTCATTTTTCCTGAAAAGTGTATCATCAGCTCCTAGCACAGCACCTGGCTCATAATGCACACGTAATAAAAGTTTGGTGAATAAATAAATGAAGAAGTAGGAGATGAGGTTAGAAAGATAACCTGAGATAGCTTATGAATAAACTTAGATTCCAAGGTGACTTTCCTTTTCTCCCATATCTTCCCACTTCTCACTATGCCCATATTGTGAGACAGCAGGAAAAATAGAGTACTAGACAGTACTGTATTTATGAAACATCTACTATGGGCCTAACACCATGCTACGTACTGTACAGTGCTCTATATTTCCTGCTGTCTCACAATATAGGCATCTGACTCAATGCACCCCAGTACACTACAGCAGACTGAACTAGGTGCATTGAGTAACATAGGGGACTGCACTGTGATGCAGTAAGTAACAGGGAACTGTACTGTGACACAGTAGGTAAGATAGGGGATGGCATTATGATGCAGGAGGTAAGATTAGGGAATTGCACTATGATGCAGTAGGTAAGATAGGGGACTGCACTATGAGGCAGCAGGTAAGGGGACTGCATTGTGGTATAGAAGGTAAGATAAAGGAATACACTCTAATGCAGTGGATAAGATAGGGGACTGCACTGTGATGCATGGGGTAAGATAGGGGACTGCACTGTGATGCAGTGGGTAAGATAGGGGACTGCACTGTGATGCAGTGGGTAAGATAGGGGACTGCATTTTAATACCGTGGGTAACCTAAGGTACTGTCATTTGCCATAGTAAGATAGAGTGCTATCCTATGATATAACAAGTATGACTGGGTATGTTTAACTGTGCTAAAGTAGGTAAGGCAGAGAACTACATTGTGTATAATAGGTAAGAAGGGTGCTATACTATTTAGTCTGTTTCTCAGACATAATCAGTCTCTATACCTTTGTTCCTTCTGTTATCTCAGCCATAACACCTTATCTTTGCCAAGGTATAGCACACACTTCCTCCACTTTGTTTTCTAGTTTTTATTAAATAGATTTGTTACATATATTTTCTTCCTCCTGTCACACTATAAATTTCTTTAGGGATATTTTAAATACTGGATTTTATTTATCTTTGTACTCTCACATGGCCTAATATACTACTGGGCAGAGAAATGACTCTCTTAGAAGAGGTGACCTAAAGTCATCATTGAAATGAACTCAGTCCTGGATAATTGTGCTCTGGAAAGCAAAAGACAGCAAATAGAATGTAGAAAACCTAGGACCCAAGAAGAGAAACCTGGAGACCTAGCTGTATTACTAAAAGTGCCCAAGGCTAAAAGTTTACATATTAAACTAGCCTCAACCTTCCGGAGTCCAGGTCAAATTACATCAGCCTCTCCTGTTGATTTTCAGATTCTATACTCAATGTATCCTCAACCATTTCTAAAGTTCAAATGTTATCTTTGTGCCTAGAAGCATGTCCTCAGAACCATAAATGAGAACATTTTTAAGGAGTTAATGAAATTCTACTGAAATTATGGTTGAATGAATTACATTTCTGTATCACTAAACCAACCAACAAACAACGAAAGTCACAGGATTCTCATCATTGTAAGGTTAACTCCTAGAAAGTTCCAAACCACATCATTCAACTTATCTGTGTCTCCCAATGAGGTTTCTTTGTCATTTGAATCAGACTTTCTTAGGCTTATTCAGACTCTTAAAAACACAATTGCAATCTATCCTCTTGGAGACACTTCGCTTAAATTCATGGACTCAGGTGTCTGAACGATTGTTTAAATGTCATAAGTCAATCTGGGGAAAAGAGGAAGTAGGATAATTTTAACAATCTGTAGAAGTTCCACTTTTCCCATTAAGGTCAACTAAATTTAACTGAACAATTGAAGAAACGATGGCTTTTCTTCTTTTTATTTATTTATTTGTTTATTTTTTACTAGCCAGCTCTCTCCTCATACCACCCATAATTTAGATCATTTAGGCTATCGTCAATAAAAATCACCATTGTTTATAGCTCAATTGCCTTAAGTTGTTCTTTGTTCAAAAGGACATAAACAAGTTACTAGCAGGCAGAAATGGACGATTCTAACTTAGACAAATATTTGATATGTCCAAATTTAAATCTCCCCTGATGTGGTTTGGCTGTGTCCCCACCCAAATCTCATTTTGAACTGTGGATCTCATAATCCCTACATGTCATGGTAAGGACCCAGTGGAAGGTAATTGAATCATGGGGGCGGGTTTTTCCCATGCTGTTCTCATGATAGTGAATGAGTCTCGTGAGATCTGATGATTTTATAAAGGGGAGTTTCCCTGCACATGCTGTCTTACCTGCGACCACGTAAGACGTGTCTTGCTCTTCCTTTGCCTTCCACCATGATTGTGAGGCCTCCCTAGCCATGCTGAACTGTGAGTTAATTAAACCTGTTTCTTTTATAAATTACTCAGTCTCTCGTATGTCTCTATCAGCAGCCTGAGAACAGACTAATATACACCCCAACTTAATGCCTACTTCCTTTAATACCCAGTAACCTGGCATTCATAGCTACTTTTATATTTGGGCTGAATACCAGTAAAATTTTTCTTCCTGTAAACAGAAATCATAAGAAGAACATTTCTTGGATTCCAACTGAAAATTAACATGATTTCCAAGCTTTATTTCAACACATTTAAATATTGCTATCTGCTGCTGGTGTCCTCACTTAAAGCCAAGTATAAAAAGCAAAGTTCCAAGACTAATTACCTTTCCCTTCTGCTGCTCTGCTGCCAGAGCTGCAGTCACTGAGAATAATCTTCAGAAGCTTGGCTTTATTTCTAGAGCAACGAACCCCATTTTAAGCATTTTTCAATATCTCCTTTTGGAGCCTTCCAAATAACAAGATATATCTCATCTAGTCCACTCTAACAAGCACGAAGCTCATTTTTTACAATTCTGATCTAGATATAAGAAAATTAGGAATCTAATCAAACAGGACCCTGGAACAACAAACACTCTGTGTAAAAACTGCACGGCATGTGCAACCTTCAGGACAGTACCCATTTCCCCAGGGTGAGTGGTCACAATAAAATAGAAAAGACTGACTAGAAAATTCCGGCTGCTTCCAGCTCAGACCCTCTAGCCAGCTCAAGATTTAAATGTACCACCGACCAATTTTACAATGTCCTATATTTCTGTTTACTTGTGCTGATCAGAAGATAAACAGATTTGGAATCTCTCCTTGAATGTTAAGAAACTAGAGCATTTCAATCCAAATGTCCTACTGAATTCCTAATATCAAGCTCACTGCTACCATCCACTAGTTTTTAGTTTATTTTTATTAAAAATGTTATGTATTGTAATAAGAAGCTTGACATATTTTTCAGAAGTAGGAATTAATTCTAAATATTAACAAATACATCAGACATAAAACAGAGAGCCCCTATATAATTTATAATTTCAATAACAGTCACCACCTTGTTTTGAAGTTATCTACTTTCTACGAAGAGAACAAACCATTTTAAAACAACGTCCAGAAGAACAGTTACCTGTGTACAGCTGCAGCCTCCACTGAAAAAGGGTAAAAGAGAGGAGGCTTTTTGGTTAATTGGTCAGCAAAGGTATTTATCAGTTTGTACCTACACAGTGCACAACACATAAGAATAAAACACATTTCTGCTTCAAACAACAATCTAATTATTTGGAGTGAAGTCATTGAATAAAGTAGAGAAAAAACTGTATACTGGGCTTTGGAAAAACTGAGGAAAACAGGTTTATATTATCAGTAGTCCATTATAAAGATAAGGAAATAAACTATAAGAAGTGAACTAACTTGCATGGCTACTACTTGAACACACCCTAAAGCAAATGCAATTGTCCTTACTAAACCATTTTTCCAAGGCTAGGGTGCACACGTACCAACTTTCGATCCATAGAATGTGAGTGAGATAAAGTATTCTGAGATTATTAATAATACATTACGATTACTAGAAAACTATTTATTAGATTTAAATGTTCATTGAGTAAGCTTCCATTTACTTAAAACCCAATGAGTGAATTAAAAATTCCCTTCCAGGAGGCTCTTGAATGATGTGTTTCCATGATTTTTCCTTTAAGGACATTCTGTGTTTTTGAGATGAAAATTGCAGCTGCCCTCAGTGACTGACATGATGATTGTACATGTACTATAAATCATTAAAGACAACATACACCTATTTTTTAGTGGTAGATTTCAAAAGCATAGCTCTCAGATACTTCTTGCTACGATAACTCAGTTTTTCTGAATATAAAATTTGGCCTCTGATACTTTACCTCTTTTTACCTTCTGTGAATATTTGCTCACCTGTTTCCCTCACCTGAGACTGTTTTACTTTAAAATCAAATGGAAAATCTGTATTAAATGATAAACTTAATTTAATAAATGTATCATAAAATTCCAACTTTTTGCAAAATTTATTACTAAGAAATCATCTCACAATGATCTTTCCCCTTAGAGATCATTTGGTATGTAGTAACATTTGTTCTGTTTTGTCATTTAGGAGTTTCACCTAAGGATATGTCTTGTTTCTCTAACTAAATGCCATGCTTCTAAAGCAAAGGGATCCTTTTTATTTCATTTATATCTGAATTGCCTATGATATGTTTGGCAACAGATTAGGTATGTTATAAATGTTATTTGAGAAGATAAAATCAAAGATGAAAGGCGTTGTGAGATGTGACATCTATAGTTAAATTTTATATTTGTGGGTTTTTAAAATCTTGGTATTTTCAGAGAAGACTTTTACATAATTAAGTAGGTAAAGCAGTCATTCATTAAATATTTATTAAGCATCTACTATGGATCTAACACCACACTTGGTGCTACAAATAATATAAAATTATAAATAATGGACTTTTCCTGTGCCCACCCAGAACCAGCAGTTCTCCAAGCACCCAGCATCCAGTGAGACACGCTGACACCAACGGAGGGGACATGGGCAGAGCAATGCTGGCCAGGTTCAGGCTGGGGCTGCTGCTGTTGGCACTGCTCCTACCCACACAAATTTATTCCAATCAAACAGCTGTTGCAACAGTTTCAAGTAACTCCTCCCAGAGTACTTCGGCTGCCTCAAATCCAGTTAATACCACCGCCGAGGCAGTTGGTGGTGCCCTGCAGTCAACAGCCAGTCTCTTTGTGGTCTCACTCTCTCTTCTACATCTCTACTATTAAGAGACTCAGGCCAAGAAACATCGGTACTTCCCCGTCTTCTAAACCCAATCCAAATGGCATCTGGAAGTCCAATGTGGCAAGGAAAAATAGGTCTTCATCGAATCTACTAATTGCACACCTTTTATTGACACAGAAAATATTGAGAATCCCAAATTTGATTGGTTTGAAGAATATGTGAGAGGTCTGACTAGATGATGGATGCCAATATTAAATCTGCTGGAGTTTCATATACAAGATGAACGAGTGGCAACACCCAAAATAGTTAAGACATGATTTCCTTGAATGTGGCTTAAGAAATATGGACACTTAACACTACCTTGAAAATAAGAATAGAAATAAAGGATGTGATTGTGGAATGGAGATTCAGTTTTCATTTGGTTCATTAATTCTATAAGGCCATAAAACAGGTAATATAAAAAGTTTCCATGATTTTATTTATATGTACATTAGAAGGAACTTCCAGGTGTTACCGTAAATCCTCAACATATTGTTTCAACAGCAGCAATTTAATGCTGATATACTCTAGATGAAGGTTTATATTGTTGAGCTATCTCTGTTCCCTTGGGAACTCAACTCACTTTCCTCTTGAGGCTTTGAATTTGACATTGCATTTGACCTTTTATGTAGTAATTGACATGTACCAGGGCAGTGATGAATTAAAGTCTATGCCTAGGTGCAAGCATTCTGAGTAACTCTTGAGTATCCATATAGAGTCAAATGGTAGACATTTCCTATCACTTATTTCCATTCAATAAGAGCACTACATTCATTTAGCTAAAATGATTCCAAGAATAGAATTGCATTCACCACAACTAACTTCAAAATGCTTTTTATTTCTGCATATGTTGAAAACTTTTTACAATTTTAAAAAATGATCTGTTTTGAAGGTAAAATTACGACTCTTGAAATTAAAAATGCAAAAATGTAAAGGAGTCAAAACTGCAAACCAAGTATTTGGGAAGTAAAGACTGGAAGCTAATTTGCATTAAATTCACAAAAACTTTTATACTCTTTCTGTATATACTTTAAAAAAAAAAAAACACAACCATTGATCAGAATAGCCACATTTCTTGTTACCAGTCAATATTTTTAAATAGTTAGAATCTGGTCCTAAGCCTAAAAGTGGGCTTGATTCTGCAGTAAATCCTTTACAGCTGCCTTGACACACAGAAACCTTTTTAAAAATAGACACTCCCTGAAGTCTTTTGTTTGCATGGTCACACGCTGATGCTTAGATGATCCAGTTACCTAATATGGCCACAGTAGTCTTGTTGACCAAAGTCATTTTTTTCCATCTTTAGAAAACTACATGGAAACAAACAGATCGAACAGATTGAAGCTATGTGTGTGTGAATGAACTCTTTTGCTTCATTCTAGAATACTGTACATCTATTTTGGATTGTATATTGTGTTTGTGTATTTATTTTTTGATTCATAGTAACTTCCTATGTTATGGAATTAATTTGCATTGAATATAAACTGTAAATAAAAGAAAGACATGGCTGAAAAATGTTATAAATAATGTATGGTTCCTGTCCTCAAGGTGCTTGTAATCCAGAAGTGTCTAATGGCAGATTTTGCTACTAAGATGTGAGCAGGCACTAGTTAGTGAAGTGATTAAACAAACATCTTAGCAGCCTCAGAAATGTATAATCAAAATTTTAAAATGGAGCGGTTCCGGACATTGAATACATAATTATTCAAATATAAAATTAACTTTTAAATACTCTGAAAAAAGTCAAGTAATTAAATAGTAAGCATTTCTTAGAGTAAAACGCACAAAGCAAAATAAAAATTTACTAAATCACACTCATTTTTGCCTTCTGTTTTTTCTTTTATATTGAATCATTACCAGTTCTATTGCTTAAATCAAAAAAGAGAAATAAACAAAAACAAATGTAATCTAGTGCCTCACTTTCAATCTCATTGAGATGCTCTGAATTTAGATCCCCATGGTTTTTCACATATTTAAAGTTTCTTAATTGGTGGGCTGATCTCCAATCTCAGCATTACTACTAGAGTTCCTAGAAGCACAGATACAGTCATGTTCTTCTCTTACTTTAAAGTCTTCAGGGCACTGCCTTGCCCACAGGACTGATATGGTTTAAATCTGTGTCCCCACCCAAATCTCACGTGGAATTGTAACCTCCAGTGTTGGAGGTGGGGCCTGGTGGAAGGGGATTTGATCATGGGGGCAGATTTCTCACAAATGGCTTAGCACCATCCCCTTGGTACTATCCTCACAATAGTGAGTGAGTCTTTGGAGATGTGGATGTTTCATGTGTAACACCTCCTCCTCCTCTTTTGCTCCTGCTCTGGCCATGTGACGTGCATGTGCCCCCTTCACCCTGTGCCATGACTGTAAGTTTCCTGAGGCCTCCCCAGAAGCCAAGCAGATGCCAGCATCATGCTTCCTGTACAGCATGCAGGATCATGAGCCAATTAAACCTCTCTTCTTTATAAATTACCCAGTCTCAGATATTTCTTTATAGCAGTGTGAGAATAGACTAATACAAAGACCATCTATAATCCAGTCCCAGTTGTTACATCTTCTACTACTCATCCTACACTCCATCTTTAGTCCTGGCACAAGAAATTTGCTAGTACTCACTTCTTAATCATTGATTAATTCATCCATTCTGTCAAGAAAAAACAAAACGAAACACTTATTAGGCAATTGTGCAAAACCTTTTGCTAGGTGATAAGAACACAGATGAGCTTGTAATCTAGTGACAGACATGTTGCCAATTGGGCAAGCAGAGACCGAGCAGCAGCAATGACTACTCAGCTATGTTGGCTTGCTCATTTCCCTAGATTTCTGTGGTAAGGTGGCAACTATCTTAAAGATTCAGACACTGTGTTACTTATCCAAACAGCCAAAGCACTATCAGCTTGGTGTCAGCACCCTCTCCTCTCGCCCACAGGAGAGCACTAAGCTGGCGAACCAGGCAGCAGATGGCATGAGTGGTGTGTTACTCTGTCATGAAGGAACTAACTCTAACGTACAGGCAAGTAGTTTAGTAGACACACATAGAAGCCTGCAGCTGTCCTCTAAAGGGAGGTGGCAAGAAATGAAGCAGAATGTCCTGCTCTCAGTCACAACCAGGGAGATGAATGAGGAAGCCCCTCATAGCAACCTCCCATGAGATATGAGAAACTGCCTCATGGTGGCTTCTTTCCAGGCTCATCTCCCATTATTCAAGGAGATATCACAGGGCACTGTATCAGGCTCAGGTCAGGTCATGATCAAGCCTTGCCTACTTAGCCCATGTGGAAATATGCAAGGGCACCAGGGCACCACAACTGAGCCATTCCCCTATGCAAGTTAAGAGAAATGCAGTGCCATATGTGTGATGGCAGAAAAATGCTCAGAAAACTGTGGGAACATACAGGAGGGTGCCCTAGCCTAATAATGCAATATGCCTTTTCAGATGCTTGATCTGGCCTAAATGTCTCTACCCCATAAAGATTTGTCCAAATCAAGTCCAGGGTGAAAAGTTCCCGCCACCTCCTTTGGTCACCTTCTCCCAGCATTCTAGGCTGAGTAAATTGCTCTTTCCTCTATATATTCAGAGTCCTTAATTCACATCTGTGTTTATTATTTGCCATAAACCATGTATTTATTTATAGGCCAGGCACTGCCTACAGCACTGTAGACACTGCAATGAAGAAAAAGGAAAGAGCTTTTCCCCCACGGAGCTTACATTTGTCCTGTTATATTCTGTCCTTTCAGTCTACCTCTAAAACTTGAAATTGTCTAATAGCCGAGCTCCCTTGAAAGATCAAAAGCACCACTTCCTTTCTTAAAGTGTATTTAATTTACAGTAGGAGAAACAAATATATAATGCAGTTTCAAATTTATATAACAATGCAATAAAATTTCACAAAACTTCTTTTTGCCATACAGCTCCTAAGAGGAAAAATATTACAGTGGTGAAAGGTGTGCTTATAATTATCATAAAGCAGGCATTCAAGTCTAATAGAACGCTTGTTACATTCAACTTATGGCTTAAATTGTTTTAAAAAGCACTGGAAAAGTTTTCGTATCCAAATTAATAACACTATCTGGCATAGCCAAGTTTTTTCCATTTACTTTTCCCCTTCTCTTATTGTAGTGGTTTTAAATTCCTGTCTGAATTTTGGGAAAGAAGGCTTTTTCCTAAGTTGTCTTTTGCTCAAAAGCCTTTTTTTCTCCTGATTAGCAAGAGCAATTTAACCATCTGGCAAATTTCATGCCAATATCTAACCCCACAGAAATAAGTCACATATCAATTCTTTAAAGATGTAGGATTTCTTCTTAATGGATTTTTGCAATTCTGCAAAAAAAAAAAAAAAAAAAAAAAAAAAAAAAAAAAA
>NC_037668.1:118409416-118421305 GCF_003255815.1 Theropithecus gelada
AAAAAAAAAAAAAAAAAAAAAAAAAAAAAAAAAAAAAATTATAGAGCTGTGAGATGAGTGCTCTCCTTGTTAGAACATCTACCCCCAGCCTAGTGCTATGAACTTAGCTGTACAGAAGAATACAAAGAATGGACTCTATCTCCCTGAAGATAAAGACTATGTCTGCCATGTTCACCACCATAGCTCAAAGTCTAGCACATGGTACAATGCAGTAACTAGGAGAAGGTGCTCTACAGTCAGAAGCCCTACACTTGAACTCTGGCTTACAAGCTGAGATCTGGGAAAATGTCTATTTGAGATATCCATGCCTCTGTTTTCTTTTTGTAAAGTGGGGATAATAAGATCATTGCAGGGATTAAATAAATAAAGTGCTCAGTAAAGTACATGACACAAAGTAAGAGCTCAATCAATAGTAACGATTATTATTAAATTCTCAATAAGCATTTGTTGACTGAATGACCCTCAATGAATTACTCAGTATCATAACTGATTTCTGAGCTTAATTGACATCCATCTATCCATACCTCATCTGTGTCCTACTATTTCCAACCATTGGTTCATTCTCTTCCTTTGTCCTTGAGACCACCTTCAGCCTGTCTTTCAGTCCTTCAGGTTTTCCTTCAACCTATCTCTCTATCCATTCTTCCTGCAACCTCTTAGATACTGACTAAGCAACTCACTTCCAAATATGGACTGACAGACTGATAACCACTCCAGTTTTTAAAGAGGCATGCAGACACACACACACACACACACACCCCACACACACTCCTACTTGACCACAGGGTGCAACCCATCTCTGGGAACCCTAGCCCTGTTCTTGACGAGTTCTGAGAAATGTCACAGACAATGGATTCAACTTGGAAAACACAATAAACTATGAGACACAGAAAGAACAGAGAGTATTGTATTTTGAGGATGATAAAACTAACAAAGAGGTAAGACAAAATAGTGATGGGAGACTATATAAGGACATTTGCTGAAAGTCCTCTCAACTGAAAAGCAATGATTCTGTAAGTTCTTAGCTCACCTTGTTGACAACTTCCTTTCTCAGAACACAGAGCTAGTGACAAGTTAAACAGTCCATCTGTTGTAATTGTAATCCACAAGAATTGAATTGTAATGCACAAGAACTGGGTGAAATGTAACTAGGGCCCATGATAGAGAAAGGGAGGAAGGTTGGACAAAACAACAAAAATACTTCATTATTTTTGTTAAATAAACTCATATATGTTATATATATAATTGGTTCTGTCCCTGTGGATAACTCTGACCAATATACCTTTGTTTTCAGTTGTGGAATTCATCTCTTCCTTCATTCATAGATCAGTGACTTAAGATTCTCAAATGCCATGGTGAGCCCTTCATAGTTCCCCAGTCACACAGATTGGTTTACATGTGAGCATTAGCTCAAGTAGAAGCAATAAGACTTTAAAATTTATTTTCTAAGAGTTTTGCCTAAGAAACTCCTCTTTATTATTCTGCAAAGTAATCAGAAGAGACTTTTTCTTTCTTCCGTATAAATAACCACATGAATACGGAAGAATGTAGAACCAGGATTTACTGGAAACCATATTTCAACTATGAGGGGAAAGCTTTCTTGAGACTTAGAAATAACATTAAATAAATAGAGCCAAGATACAGAGAGAAAGGAAGTAAGTCCTAGTTTTAAGCTGTACCTGAAGCTTTACCTCAATACATGCTACTTACATAAGCTAATGAGTTTGCTTTATTGTTTAAATAAGTCTGAGTTGGGTTCTCTGTTTCTTACAACATAAGGAATCCTTGTGGATACAGGCTATAAGAGCTGTACAGGAAAGAGATCAGATTTTTGGTGACATCAGATTTTTAAAAGATAGGGGGAGAGGACACGTAGACAAGGACAATGACAAAAGTCATTTTAGTAAAAGATCTTTTTAGTAAAGAAGTATTAAAATTTGTAATGCTTAAATAGAGAGAAGCCTGAAAATGATAATGTTAACAAAATACTCTTAAAATTATGTTTAGAACAAAAAGAGAAAATATGCTGCAGTTTACTATCAATAAATGGTAAATAAGTGGCAAAAAATGATTCTGAAAAAAACCTTCAAAACAGCTATAATAAATACATTGAAAGAACTTAAAGAATCTGTGTTCAAAGAATTAAAGTAAACTATAACAATGACTCAACAAATAGGAAATCTCAGTAGAGAAGTAGAAACTATAAAAGAAAACCAAATAAAAATTCTAGAGTTGAAAAGTATAAGAGCTGAAATGAAAAATTCATTGAGCTCAGCAGCATATTTGAAATGGAAGAAAGAATCAGTAAACTCAAAGAGAGATCAATAGAAACTATCCAGTCCAAGGAACCTCTCTGTTCTATTCGAAAGCTTAAAGAAAAATGAATAGAGTTTCAGAGATCTGTGAAACAATATCAAGCTTATTAAGATATGTGTAATGGGAATTCTAGAAAGAGGAAAAAAAGGACAGAAAAGTATGTGAAGAAATAATGGCTGAAAACTTCTCAAATTTGAAGAAAATCATTAATTTACATATTTAAGAAATTAACAAGTTTTGAATAGGAAAAAATACAGACATCCACACCTAGAGACATTATGTTCAAATTATTGAAAATCATCAAAAGACAAAGAAAAAATCTTTAAAGCAGTGCAGTAAAATAAAACCACCTTATGTACACAGCATCAGCAACTTAATTAATAACATATATCACTAGAAATAATGTAGGTCAGGAGCCATTAGAAAGACATATTCAAACTCCTGAAAGAAAAAAATAATCCAACAGGGTTCCAAGATGGCTGAATAGGAACAACTCCAGTCTACAGCTTCCAGCATGAGTGACGCAGAAGATGGGTGATTTCTGCATTACCCACTGAAGTACTGGGTTCATCTCTCTGGGGTGTGTTGGACAGTGGGTGCAGGACAGTGGGTGCAGCCCACCGAGTGAGACCCGAAGCAGGGCAAGGCATCGCCTCAACCAGGAAGTGCAAGGGGTCAGGGAATTCCCTTTCCTAGCCAAGGGAGGCCTTGAGAGACAGCACCTGGAAAAAGTGGGGTCATTCCCACCCTAATACTACACTTTTCCAAAGGTCTTAGAAAATGGCACACCAGGAAATTATATCCGATGCCTGGCACAGAGGGCCCTATACCCACAGAGCCTCGCTCATTGCTAGCACAGCAGTCCGAGATCTAACTGCAACGTGACAGCGAAGCTGGGGGAGTGGTGCCCACCATTCTTGAGGCTTGAGTAAGTAAACAAAGCTGCTGGGAAGCTGGAACTGGGTGGAGCCCACTGCAGCTCAAGGAGGCCTGCCTGCCTCTGTAGACTCTAGCTCTGGGGGCAGGGCATCGCCAAACATATGGCAGCAGAAACCTCTGCAGATTTAAATGTCCCTGTCTGACAGCTTTGAAGAGAGTAGTGGTTCTTCTAGCACAGAGTTTGAGATCTGAGAACGGACAGACTGCCTCCTCAAGTGGGTCCCTGACCCCCGAGTAGCCTAACAGGGTGGCACTCACCAGTGGGGCAGACTGACACCTCACACACCTGGGTAACCGTCTGAGATGAAGCGTCCAGAGGAACACACAGGCAGCAACATTTGCTGTTCAGCAATATTCGCTGTTCTGCAGCCTCAGCTGTGGATACCCAGGCAAACAGGGTCTGGGGTGGACCTCCAGCAAACTCCAACAGACCTGTAGCTAAGGGTCCTGACTGTTAGAAGCAAAACTAACAAACAGAAAGGACATCCACACCAAAACCCCATCTGTACGTCACCATCATCAAAGACCAAAGGTAGATAAAACCACAAAGGGGAAAAAAACACAGCAGAAAAGCTGAAAATTCTAAAAATCAGAGCGCCTCTCCCCATCCAAAGGAACGCAGCTCCTTACCAGCAACAGAACAAAGCTGGATGGAGAATGACTTTGATAGTTCAGAGAAGAAGGCTTCAGATAATCAAACTTCCTCTGAACTAAAGGAGGAAGTTCGAACCCATAACAAAGAAGTTAAAAACCTTGAAAAAAGGTTAGACGAATGGCTAACTAGAATAACCAGTGTAGAGAAGTCCTTAAATGATCTGATGGAGCTGAAAACCATGGCACGAGAAATATGTGATGAATGCACAAGCTTCAGTAACCAATTCGATCAACTAGAAGAAAGGGTATCAGTGATTAAAGATAAAACGAATGAAATGAGGCGAGAAGTTTAGAGAAACAAGAGTAAAAAAAAAAAAAATGAACAAAGCCTCCAAGAAATATGGGACTATGTGAAAAGACCAAATCTATGTCAAATTGGTGTACCTGAAAATGACGGGGAGAATGGAACCAAGTTGGAAAACACTCTGTGGGATATTATCCAGGAGAACATCCCCAACCTAGCAAGGCAGGCCAACACTCAAATTCAGGAAATACAGAGAAGACCACAAAGATGCTCCTTGAGAAGAGCAACTCCAAGACACATAATTGTCAGATTCACCAAAGTTGAAATGAAGGAAAAAGTGTTAAGGGCAGCCAGAGAGAAAGGTTGGGTTACCCACAAAGGGAAGCCCATCAGACTAAAAGCAGATCTTTCAGCAGAAACTCTACAAACCAAAAGAGAGTGGGGGCCAATATTCAACATTCTTAAAGAAAACAATTTTCAACCCAGAATTTCATATCCAGCCAAACTGAGCTTCATAAGAGAAGGAGAAATAAAATCCTTTACAGATAAGCAAATGCTGAGAGATTTTGTCACCACCACGCCTGCCATACAAGAGCTCCTGAAGGAAGCACTAAACATGGAAAGAAACAACTGGTATGAGCCATTGCAAAAACATGCCAAACTGTAAAGACCATTGATGCTAAGAAGAAACTGCATCAACTAATGAGCAAAAAACCAGCTAACATCATAATGACAGGATCAAATTCACACATAACAATATTAACCTGAAATATAAATGGGCTAAATCCTCCAATTAAAAGACACAGACTGGCAAATTGGATAAAGAGTCAAGACCCATCAGTGTGCTGTATTCAGGAGACCCATCTCACGTACAGAGACACACATGGCTCAAAATAAAGGGATGGAGGAAGATCTGCCAATCAAATGGAAAACAAAAAAAGGCAGGGGTTGCACTCCTAGTCTCTGATAAAACAGACTTTAAACCAACAAATATCAAAAGAGACAAAGAAGGCCATTACATAATGGTAAAGGGATCAATTAAACAAGAAGAGCTAACTATCCTAAATATATATGCACCCAATACAGGAGCACCCAGATTCATAAAGAAAGTCCTTAGAGACTTACAAAGAGACTTAGACTCCCACACAATAATAATGGGAGACTTTAACACCCACTGTCAACATTAGACAGATCAACAAGACACAAAGTTAACAAGGATATCCAGGAATTGAACTCAACTCTGCACCAACCACACCTAATAGACATCTACAGAACTCTCCACCCCAAATCAACAGAATATACATTCTTCTCAGCACCACATCGCACTTATTCCAAAATTGACCACATAGTTGGAAGTAAAGCACTCCTCAGCAAATGTAAAAGAACAGAAATTATAACAAACTGTCTCTCAGACCACAGTGCAATCAAACTAGAACTCAGGATTAAGAAACTCACTCAAAACTGCTCAACTACATGGAAACTGAACAACCTGCTCCTGAATGACTACTGGGTACATAACAAAATGAAGGCAGAAATAAAGATATTCTTTGAAACCAGTGAGAACAAAGACACAACATACCAGAATCTCTGGGACATATTTAAAGCAGTGTGTAGAGGGAAATTTATAGCACCAAATGCCCACAGGAGAAAGCAGGAAAGATCTAAAATTGACAGCCTAACATCACAATTAAATGACACAGAGAAGCAAGAGCAAACACATTCAAAAGCTAGCAGAAGGCAAGAAATAACTAAGATCAGAGCAGAACTGAAGGAGATAGAAACACCAAAAAACTTTCAAACACTCAATGAATCCAGGAGCTGGTTGCTTGAAAAGATCAACAATCTTGATAGACCACTAGAAAGACTAATAAAGAAGAAAAGAGAGAATAATCAAATAGACACAATAAAAAATGATAAAGAGGATATTGCCAACGATCCCACAGAAATACAAACTACCATGAGAGACTACTGTAAACACCTCTACACGAATAAACTAGAAAATCTAGAAGACAAGGATAAATTCCTATAGACATACACTCTCCCAAGACTAAACCAGGAAGAAGTTGAATCCCTGAATAGACCAATAACAGGCTCTGAAATTGAGGCAGTAATTAACAGCCTACCAACAAAACAAAGTCCATGACCAGACAGATTTAGAGCTGCATTCTACCAGAGGTACAAGGAGAAGCTGGTACCACTCCTTCTGAAACTATTCCAATCAATAGAAAAAGAGGGAATCCTCTCTAACTCATGTTATGAGACCAGCATCATCCTGATACCAAAGCCTGGCAGAGACACAACAAAAAAAGAGAATTTTAGACCAATATCCCTGATGAACATTGATGCAAAAATCCTCAATAAAATACTGGCAAACCGAATCCAGCAGCACATCAAAAAGTTTATCCACCATGATCAAGTGGGCTTCTCCCCTGGGATGCAAGGCTGGTTCAACATACGCAAGTCAATAAACGTAATCCAGTATATTAACAGAACCAAAGCTAAAAACCACATGATTATCTCAATAGATGCAGAAAAGGCCTTTAACAAAATTCAACTGCCCTTCATGCTACAAACTCTCAATAAATTCGGTATTGATGGGACATATCTCAAAATAATAAGAGCTATTTATGACAAACCCACAGACAATATCATACTGAATGGGCAAAAACTGGAAGCATTCCCTTTGAAAACTGGCACAAGACAGGGATGCCCTCTCTCACTACTCCTATTCAACATAGTGTTGGAAGTTCTGGCCAGGGCAATCAGGCAGGAGAAAGAAATGAAGGAAAAGAGGAAGTGAAATTGTCCCTGTTTGCAGATGACATGATTGCATATTTAGAAAACCCCATTGTCTCAGCCCAAAATCTCCTTAAGCTGATAAGCAACTTCAGCAAAGTCTCAGGATACAAAATCAGTGTGCAAAAATCACAAGCATTCCTATACACCAATAACAGACAAACAGAGAGCCAAATCAGGAGTGAACTCCCATTCACAATTGCTTCAAGAGAATAAAATATCTAGGAATCCAACTTAGAAGGGATGTGAAGGACCTCTTCAAGGAGAACTACAAACCACTGCTCAACGAAATGAAAGAGGACACAAACGAATGGAAGAACATTCCATGCTCATGGATAGGAAGAACCAATATCGTGAAAATGGCCATACTGCCCAAGGTAATTTATAGATTCAATGCCATCCCCATGAAGCTACCAATGACTTTCTTCACAGAATTGGAAAAAACTGCTTTAAAGTTCACATGGAACCAAAAAAAGAGCCTGCATTGCCAAGACAATCCTAAGCCAAAAGAACAAAGCTGGAGGCATCATGCTACCTGACTTCACACTATACTACAAGGCTGCAGTAACCAAAACAGCGTGGTACTGATACCAAAACAGAGATATAAACCAATGAAATAGAATAAAGCCCTCGGAAATAATACCACACATCTACAACCATCTGATCTTTGTCAATCCTGACAAAAGCAAGAAATTGGGAAAGGATTCCCTGTTTAATATATGGTGCTGGGAAAACTGGCTAGCCATATGTAGAAAGCTGAAACTGGATCCCTTCCTTACACCTTATACAAAAATTAATTCAAGATGGATTAAAGACTTAAACATTAGACCTAAAACCATAAAAACCCTAGAAGAAAACCTAGGCAATACCATTCAGGACATAGGCATGGGCAAGGACTTCATGTCTAAAACCCAAAAGCAACGGCAACAGAAGCCAAAATTGACAATTGGGATACAATTAAACTAAAGAGCTTCTGCACAGCAAAAGAAACTACCATCAGGGTGAACAGGCAACCTACAGAATGGGAGAAAATTTTTGCAATCCACCCATCTGACAAAGGGCTAATATCCAGAATCTACAAAGAACTCAAACAAATTTACAAAAATAAAACAACCCCATCAAAAGTGCGGTGGGGGAATGTGGGAGGGATAGCATTAGGAGATATACCTAATGTAAACGATGAGTTAACGGGTGAGCACACCAAACATGGCACATGTATACATATGTAACAAACCTGCACATTGTGCACGTGTACCCTAGAACTTAAAGTATGATAAAAAGAAAAAAAAGAAAAAAAGAAAAAAATTCAACAAAGATCTTTATATCCAATAAAGCAATCCTTCAAATTAATAACAAAATAAATATATTTCAAGGTAAAATAACTGATATAAATTACTGCTAACAGACCTATTCTATATGAAATACTAAAGAAAGTCTTTCAAGCTGAAAAGAAATAGCAACCAACAATAAATGAAATAACACACAGAAAAAGAAATATTAATTATCAAAACAGAAATCAATAAAATAGGAAAGAGAATAAGAAATAATAAATAAAACCAAAAGTTTGTTATTTGAAACAAATCAACCAAATTGATAAATCCTTAGCTAGAGCAGAGAAATAAGACAGAAGACACAAATTACTAAAATTGGAATAAAAAATGGGAGATCATTATAGACATAACAGAAATAAGAAAGGATTATAAGAGAACAATTTTATTCCAACAAATTAGACAAACTAAATAAAATAGACAATTTCCTAGAAGAACACAAATTACCAAAACTGTCTTCAGAAGAAATAGAATATCTGAGTCCACATATATCAAACAAAGAACATGAGAAAGGAATTTTGAAATCTTCTCAACACTCCACCACACACACATATAAACTTCAGATTACACTGATTAAATTTTTAAAATATTGAAGGAAGAAATAATATCAATCCTTTCAGAAAACAGAGAATTTCTCACCTTGTTTTATGACGCCAGTATTGCCCTGATACCAAAGTCAGACAAAGACATCACAAAAAATTCAACTACAGACCAACAGCCCTAATGGAGATAGATGCAAAAATTATTCAGAAAATATTAGCACATCAAATCCAGCAACACATTAAAAAAAAGTTATGCACTAAAGTCAAGCAGGAGTTACCAAGAACAGATTGGCTTAAGATCCAAAGATCAATTAATGTAGCATACCATATTAATAAAATAAAGAACAAAAACCATGATTATTTAAATTGACGCAGAAAAAGTATTTGACAAAACTCAACACCCAGTAATAATTAAAAAGGAAAAAGCAATACTTTAAACAAAATAGGAATAGGATGTTTTTACAACCCTACAAAAATTATCTATGAAAAACATACAGTTAAATCATACTTAATGGTGAAGGACTGAATGCTTTCCCCCCTAAGATCAGGAACATGGCAAGAATGTTTACTCTCACCACTTCTATTTAAGTTGTACTGAACGTTCTAGCCAGTACAGTTAGGTAAGAAAAGTAAATTAAAGGTATCATTGAAATGGAAGAAGTAAAATTACCTTTCCTGGATAATACAACTTTGTACAGAAAATCCTAAGAAACTTATTTTTAAAATCAGCTTAAACTAATCAGCAAGTTTTGCAAGGTCACAGGATACAAGTTTTTATACAAGATATACAAAAAACAATTGTGTCCTATATAACAATTCTAAAACATAAGAAAATAATTCTATTAACAATAGCATCAAAAAGAATAAAGTACTTAGAAATATATTTAATAAAAGAAGTAGAACGTCTGAAAACTAAAAAATATTGCTAACAAATTTTTAATAGACCTAAATAAATGAAGAGATATATCATTTTCATAGATTGAAAAACTCAATATTGCTAACATGGCAATTCCCCCCAAATTAATCTGTAAATCAATGTAATCCGTATAAAAATCCACACAGGAACCCTTGTAGAAATTAACTGTCTTAATTTAGGTAGAAATATAAAGAACCAAGATTAGACACAACAACTTTGAACAAGCAGAACAAAGCTGGGGGACTTAAACTACCTGATTTCAAAACTTATAAAGTTATGGTAATCAAGTCAGTGTGGTATTGGTAAAATGATGCCAATACCATATTGACAAATGGATCAGTAGAAAAGAATAGAGTCTTGATATAAAACCCTCACATTTACGGTAAGTAAGACAATTCAATAAAGAAAGGATAGTCTTTTCAACAAATAGTGCTGAACAATTGGCTATCCATATGTAAAAAAGGAACTTTTATATTTTGGAAGAAGAGGAGGAGGAGGAAGAGGAGAAAGAACTTACATCTTTACCTAGCACCGTACACAAAAATTAATTTAAAATGAATTTCAGCCCTAAATGTAATAATTAAAACTAAAACTTTATAAAGAAAATATAGGGGCAAATTTTTGTGACCTTAAGGCAGATAAAGCTTTCATAAATATAATACCAAAAGCAAAACCTATTCAAAAAAATTGATAAATTTGACCTCATCAAAATTGAAAACTTTTGTTCTCCAAAAGACATCATTAATGAAATGAAAAACCAAGTCACAAATAGGCAGATAATATTTGCAAATGCTATAGTAGATAAAGGACTTTCACCTGGAACACACAAAGAACTTTAGCAACTACATAACAAGAAGACAGACAAACCAATTTTAAAACAGGGGAAAAAATTGAACAGACATTTTATTAAAGAGATATATAAATGGCTAATAAGTACATGAAAAGTGTTCAACATCATTAGTTACTAGGCAAATACAAATTTAAACCTCAATGAATACCAGTAAACATCCATTAAAAATGGCTGTAATCAAAAACTGTGACAATGCCAAATGTTAGCAAGGATGTGAACAAACTGCACCTCATACATTGCTGCTGGGAATGTAAAATGATATAGCCACTTTAGAAAACAGTTTGGCAGTTGTTTTTTTAAGTTAAACATAAATCTACCATAGGATGCAGTAATTCCATTGCTCTGCATCTACAGAAAAGAAATCAAAATGTATGTGCACACAAAGACTTCCACATGAATGGTCCTCAATAGCAAAAAGAAATGTACTACTGTGCTGTTACACTTAAGAACACAGATGGACCTCAAAATCATAATGTTGAAAGAGAAATTAATAAATGTTTTCAACAGAATAGAGGACAAAAAAATATATGATCATCTCAGTAGATGCATAAAACGCATTTGATAAAATTCAAACCCCTTCGTGTTAAAAACTCTCAACAAACTAGGCATAGAAAGAACATACCTCAATATAATAAAGACCATATATGACAAACCCATAGTTAACATCATATTGCATGGGGAAACGTTGAAAGCCTTTTCTCTCAGAACTGGAACTAGGCAAAAATACTCGCTTTCACCACCCTTATTCGTCATAGTACTGGAAGTCCTAGCCAGAGCAATCAGGCATGAGAAAGAAATAAAAATCATCCAAATTGGAAAAGAGAAAGTCAAATTGTTCATCTTTGCAGATTACATAATTTTATTATGTTTAGAAAATCTTAAGTAATCCACCAAAACTCTTTGATCTAATCAATAAATTCAGTAAAGTTGCAGGATATAAAATCAGCATACTCAACATACAAAAATCAGTAGGGTTCTATACACAAATAACAAACTACCTGAAAAAGATGTCAGGAAGGCGATCTCATTTAAAATAACTACCAACAAAATGCCTAGGAATAAATTTAACCAAAGAGGTAAAAAATCTCTACAAGAAAACCTACAAGGGGGGGCGGAGCAAGATGGCCGAATAGGAACAGCTCCAGTCTCCAACTCCCAGCGCCAGCGACACAGAAGACCGGTGATTTCTGCATTTTCAACTGAGGTACTGGGTTCATCTCACTGGGGAGTGCCGGACGATCGGTGCTGGTCAGCTGCTGCAGCCCGACCAGCCAGAGCTGAAGCAGGGCGAGGCATCGCCTCAC
>NC_037668.1:118431290-118499984 GCF_003255815.1 Theropithecus gelada
CAAGAACAGAAAACCAAACACCGCATGTTCTCACTCATAGGTGGGAACTGAACAATGAGATCACTTGGACTCAGGAAGGGCAACATCACACACCGGGGCCTATCATGGGGAGGGGGGAGGGGGGAGGGATTGCATTGGGAGTTATACCTGATGTAAATGACGAGTTGATGGGTGCTGACGAGTTGATGGGTGTAGCACACCCACATGGCACAAGTATACATATGTAACAAACCTGCATGTTATGCACATGTACCCTAGAACTTAAAGTATAATAATAATAAATAAAATAAAATAAAATAAAAAAAGACTGAGAAAATGCAGGAGGCTAGAATTACTTATTTATTTTTGATTATGATGGTAAAGATGATGGAAATAGTTGCCATTTTTTGAGTGCTGATTCTGACAAGCAGGAATTTATAAAAGCCCTTTACCAACATCACATTTAACTCTCACAACAACCATAAATGGTAGGTCTTATGTGGTTTCCTCGATAAAATGGAAATCATAAACTCAAAGAGGTGAAATGACTTTTCCAGAGTCATGCAACAAGCAAATGGCAGAACCAGGATTCATCCAGGTCTGTTTGACTCTCAAGCCCTTGCTTTTACCCACTATACATATTGTCTGTCCCTGACACAAACATTTGCAGAGTACCTAATATTTAAAAATCGGTAAATTTAAGTACACAGTTATAGTCAGGACCCCTGTTCTTATTTTACACAGCATAAGATAGGTACACAAACTGCCATTTGGAAAAATTCTGAAGACTCCCCACATTTAGACAACAGTGCCCCAGAGCCCAGCTTCCCTTCTTACTTCAAGCCCAGTAGGAACCTTCACTTCAGGATTTAATCCTTCTTCTCCCTAGAAAGATAAGAAATGTCCAAGAAATCTACCCAGTTCCAGCACTCAGAGGAAAATTTATTACAGATACAATATCTAGGGAGTGGAGAGATGACTGAATTTAGGTATTGTTAACTACCTCTTAAACAATGTTAAGCTGGAGGAAAGTGGGGTTTGAGCTGGCAGATCTAACAATGTTTCAGAGGGAGGAAGGCATGGGCATATTAAAGCTCACAGCATTAAACTCACAACCTTGTCTATGTAAGTAGGATGAGCAACAAATTCAACAGGCTCTGATTACCAAGAGATGGTAGTGCACTAGTCTCATGTGCATTCTGATTGAAAATTCAGCTGCATAACCTTCCATGAACTGTTTATCTTATGTACTTATTTAACTAACATTCAGACTGACAAGACTCCTACTTTTGGGCCTTCTTTTATACTTTCATGTATGAACGATCAGATGAAGCTCAGATACCACAAACTTTGCATGTTTTTGATTTTGCACATAAACTGAAGGTTAGAATTCTAGTCTGTGTCCTCAGTCATTCAATTTTTTTTAGATCTTTGAACATGACTTCAAACCCTGCCAAAACACAACCCAAATACAGGCTTGCTTCTATGTCTGTACAAACACGTAAAAGAAATGGGTATGTCAACTTTCAATGGATACCAGCCTAATTGAAGCTTTAACTACTGTCAGGGAACAAAGGCAGCCAGAGCTAACTAAGTCTACTTTGTTCAAGGGTAAGAAGACATTCAGAAACATGAGGAATGAATAAGTGCAGGTAGCACAATGGAAGCAAACCCAAAACTTCATTGGTCACTGCAATACACACCAACTTCTCCCTATTCTGATCTCCTACTGCACTTATAACCATACCCAACTGTAGCAAAATATTTAATTACACACACTGTATGAAAAGTATTGGTTATTGTTTTGTGCATTTGTCTTACAAATAAATTATAATATATTATAGTTGTATGATATTTCATCATTTTAATACTCACTATCACTTTATCTCTAAAATGGCCTGTTGAGGTAGATATATCATATAGAACCCTTGATTTCACAGATGAAGAAATCGAGGCTGGAGATTTTATTCATGCATCAGTATTCATTAAGTAGAGAGCTCAGAATCTACGCCAATCTTGGGCTCCAGGTCTGTTGCTCTTTCCCTGTTATCACACCAACTTAACATGAGAGCAGTGAGACACCTGCATTTCCTTGTAACACAAAGCTGCAGAGATGCTCAATGAATACTTTCTCACATCACTCCTACCTCTACCCCTCTGCAGGTAAAGCAATCTGTGGGAGAGGAAGCACTCACTTTTTAATTTGTCTATACAAGTCCATTAGATCTCAAGAGTAGTGTGAGCTGGGAGAAAACATAATCTTTGTGCTTTCAGGTTGATTATGACTGACTCCAGAATTCTTTAAATGTTCAGAGAATATACAGTCTTAACTGCCCGTATCTCAGGGCCAAGCTATATCCTCCCCTGCTGCCGCTTGCACAGGTTGGTGGACCATTAAATGCTGACAATTCATCCAGAGTAGGAAATCTGAAGTCCTATAGAGGCACTAGGATTTTCATATAATTGATATAGTCAGCTTCTTTTCCCCCATTTTTCCACGACCCTTCTTAGACCCAGCTGTTTTTGTCTCTACATTCCAATCTTTCTCTCCTGAATGGTTTTCCTCCTGCTGGGTCACTTTGGAAACATCGTAATAGGTGTTATAACAGCTTTTTTCCATTATATTTCACCAAAACAAAAAGACATATAGTCACTGAGAACAACACACAATCAATTTGACTGGTATCGTGTTGACTGGCCACTGGTCTTACTCCTCCACCATTACTCTATCCGAAAAGCCAAAATTATTGAATGTTATACACACAAGATAAAAAGTAGTAGATGATTAGGAACACCTCTGTTAGGTTCCGAGAATTCATGTTACGAGGCCAACATCACAGTTGTGCAGCATCAAAAAGAGAAAACAAAACCTGATGGCCATGATCTCCAAGGTCTCCCTTTTGCTATCCAGTTCTGTATCCTGGTTGCTTAATGCCACAGCTTATAAGATGGATGGTACCTTACATTTCATGTCTCCTTCCCGCACCCAGAGCCTCTGAGCAAAACCTGTCTTGGGTCCTGCTCAAGCAAGGAATTGCCCTCTGCTTCTTTTTTTTTTTTTTTTTTTTTTTTTTGTGAGACGGAGTCTCGCTCTGTCGCCCAGGCTGGAGTGCAGTGGCCGGATCTCAGCTCACTGCAAGCTCCGCCTCCCGGGTTTACGCCATTCTCCTGCCTCAGCCTCCCAAGTAACTGGGACTACAGGCGCCCGCCATCTCGCCCGGCTAGTTTTTTGTATTTTTTAGTAGAGACGGGGTTTCACCGTGTTCGCCAGGATGGTCTCGATCTTCTGACCTCGTGATCCACCCGTCTCGGCCTCCCAAAGTGCTGGGATTACAGGCTTGAGCCACCGCGCCCGGCCTGCCCTCTGCTTCTTAATCTGACAATTGCTAAGGCATTTTTATGCACAGCGTATGCACAGGTTAATTTGTTTCCCATTCTAGGTAACACATGTGCATTTTAAGAAAAGCTTTCTAAAATCTATGCCTTATCTCAAAGGCATGGATTTAAAGGTGAGAATTTCAAACAATAGGGCAGGGGACCCTCTGATCACGTCATGCTTTCAAGACAACTGCCTCTTCCACCCTCACTGGACATAAGCTCCAAATGATTCGAATGCTAATAAGCACTGGGTAACGTTTGTTTACCATACTTTTCACCAAAGCAAATAGACTACAGGTCAGATCACTTTTCCTCTTTGTTTTTGTGCAGCAAGTCAGTGAAGCAAGGCCTGGTGTTGCAGAACGTCTCCTGAAGGTTTCAGCGCAGCTTCAACGAGTTCTTAGACCAGCCAGGGAATTTGGAAGCAGTTGTGCTAGATATGTGTTCCCCTCCCTTCCTCAAAGATGTTCACTGTTTGAGACCTCAGATTACTTTCCTCTCAGTGTTTTTCCTTCAAATTCAAGGTGGATAGATTTAATGTAAATCATTGAGCATATATTTGGACACCTTTTTTTGTGTTAGCCTGTGTTCCATGCTAGGAGTACAAAAATGAGGGATAGCCCCTGCCCTCAGAGATCAATGTTTTGAACTAACCACTCATTCAGTTTGCTTAATAAGCCTGTTTTTTTTAAAGTTAGCATATTATTTGAGTTCTTCATTAAAATTTTAAAAAACATCCTCCATCGCCACCATCAATTTACTTTAGAATCCCTTAATACAATGAAGTTAATAAAGTCACCCACTTTTTGAGGATCAACTTAACCCCAAGGGATTGTATGAGGCAAAACTTAATCCCAAAAGACAATGTGTGGCAGAGGTACAGCTGACAACGTATGTAGGTTTATAACATCACCTCCCTGAGCAGTTCCAAAAAGCCAGATTTCCACATTGGCTTTTGGGTTTCTACCCGAAGTAGATAAGTAGAAATTGCTTATCATCTATTATAGGGTGTTGTTTTGATCCTGCTGGCTTTTGCTTCTTTTTAATAGTATCCAGGATTCCTATGGTTCAGTCCCCACTGCCTCTAGGCCAAGAACAGTAGTCCCATAGTGCCTGTAGACACTTTATATTCCTAGATACCCACATCATTAATGACTCTATGAAGGTTTTTCAGGAACGTCTGTGCTCTCCCAGGGTCCTCTTTTTACAGCATTATTTCTTTTCTCTCTTCCTTTATCTATTGCATAACTCTCCTTTTCTTTCTCACAAACAAACATCACCCTACCATCCTATTTGGACGTCAGGACTACTTTCTACTTACCCTGCAGTGAGTCTGTGAAGTGAGGTCTGGAGCTGCAGAACATCTCCTGGGGGTTCCATCACAGCTTCACAGAGTTCTTAGACCAGCCAGGGAATTCAGAAGCAGCTGTGCTAGATATTTCTTCCCGTCCCTTCCGCAAAAATGTTCACTGTTCGAGACCTCAATAACCATTATTTAGCACTGATATTAACATATAGTATTGGCAGCTTAGAACTTTTTCAGAACATAAAATCTGATAAAAGACAATGTCCTAGACACAAGATAACAGACATACAAAGAGAGACATTTTTATATTAGTGGGATAACAAAGGGTGAGATGAAGACAACTTTGTTAGAGCAGATCTGTGGCACTCAAAGAAAAGTGTTTACTGAGTTCCAAGTGAACAGCTACCGCAGGCCACTGACTGGCATGAATTGTTTACATTAGTCATTCCCAGTCTGCCATTCTGTGTCAGCTTGGTCATGTGAAGTAACCCAAAGGAGTAAATACATAGAAGAATAACAAACCATCTCAATAAACCATTCCAAAATAATTCTAGAAGATACTATGCCATTAACATACCGTCTACACCTGCAGTATTCCAGGAACTTCCCATTCACAAATCAAAAGAACATTACAGTATTGTCAATTGCTCATACTGCCCATGCCATAGTATGTTTCAAGCAAAAAAGGAACCAGACAAAATTATCAAACTTTTCAAGTTACAGTCATGTCATTAGTTTAACATTCTCAAAATGTTCAGAAAGAATTATTAAATGACTCAGTTTATTATCAACACACATTTATTAAATTTCTAGCTGCACTAAGCACTGGGCTTATGTTATCATAAGTAAATTGCATGGGCCAGTGACTGCCTTCTAAGTACTTGGAATCTCTAGGCAACACACTGTGTAGACAAAAAGCTCTAAGATGGAGACATTAGTCTGTTACAAAAATATCTAGTTAGACATAGTAAATAAATTCCAAAAGTATTTTAGAGATGGAACTAGGAAAAGTAGATTATTAGAATAGAGGTTAGAGATAATAATCTTGGAAGAATTTTCTTGGAGAATAGGAAAGCAGAAAAAGTGACAGAACTAGTTTCTTGTTGTTTTCTATGGGGATTGGGTGGGGATGGCAAAGAGAGGGATCTGAGCACTTTCCCAATCCAGAGACAAAGGTTTCACTGAGGAGTGGGATTTTAAAAGATTTTAAAATACTATGGGCAAGGCATTTGACTAGGCTGGGAAGAGAAAGATGTTCCAGGTGTATTCATTCAAAATTCATGTACTTACTCATTCAACACCACTCGATACACTGAGAGATACAGAGGCAAACCAGAAATTATTTGTGAGTACACAAATAGAAATACAATATCCTGTATTATCCCTACCAATGCACTATTAAATCACCCCTCTAACCTCTATATTCATTCATTGAACAAATATTATTTGAGTTCCCACTCTATGCTAGGCATTTGCTAAGTATTATGGGAGATTAAACAATGAGTAAGATAAGAACCTGCTTTCGGGAGCTTACTAGGAGCAGTAATCATGATAATAGCTATTACAATAATATACGGGAGACAGAGGTAAATGCCTTAAGGAGATAAAAATGAAGCCTTATGGAAGGTCAAAGAGTTCTCATACTCAAATCTTATCTTCTCTAGGAATTATGGCTTTCTCCTTTGAATTTATTATGCACGTTTTTCACTTGGCACTCATCTTTTACTGTCTCGTATTAGCAGGTAGAGGAGATCATTTTATGTCTTATCTTTCCAAACAGATTATCATACTTGTCAGTAGTTCATCACACCCACCAAAATACTGAGCACAGTGCAGTGTACACCACACTCACACTCAGTCTAATATGTACATTGCACTGTCTTCAACTTGTTGGAAGGGACAGAGTTTCCAGCTGTTTTCAACTTGCTGGAAGGGATAGAGTTTCTTAAACTTATTGTAGTCTCTGTTACAAGCGTTTGGTTGCTTTTTTTTTTTTTTCCTACCTCCTGCTAGAGTGTGACTTCCTTAAGGACAGGGGCTGTATATTATTGGTAATTCCCCAAGGCCCACAGTCTGGAACATAGTGTCCAATAAATGTTTGTTGAATGAATAAATGCTTAATGGGAAACTTTCTGAAAGTGTCATTAATGATACCTCACGTAGGTATTGGGATTTACAGTTCTCAAATTGCTCTAAAATACACAATTGCCTTGAATCCTCTCAATAGAACGGTAGAGTTGCCACTGAGATGGTTATTGCACAGGTGAAAGAACAATGATCATGGAAGGTCAACCACCAAGTCACTAAGAAGCAGAGCTGGGACTTGCCAGGTGTGTCAGGCTCCACATCAAATGCTTCTTTCTCCACCACAGAAATCAGTGAATCTCCCAGTGGGGTTTGACTTGGCCTTTGTCTCCAAGTCATAGCTTAGTGTCATGAGACAATAACTATCAGGTGACAAGTAAAATTCCTTTCTTCTTCAATGTCATACTGTGGAAATATGGTGAACTCAGACCACAAACCCAGGTCAGTTTACCTTGGATGCAACAAATGACTGATCTTGGTTTGGATTACAAACTGAAGTGGAGTGAGCTATCTCTCTGGAAGAAAATGAGATATATTCAAGTCATTTGTATTAGGGAAGAAAATCTTAGGTAAGTCAGATGTAAACACCAAGTTTCTGCGTGAACTGGGCAGTACAACAAATAGGCAGTCTAGATCGGGAATGAAATCTATGTCAAAATTGGCCATAGTAGAACTTGGGAAAGGTCAACAAATCGTCTGACACAGGCTTTTAAGAGATCCATAGTCATAGGCTCTCCAGGCCTTTAAAAACCACTGGAGAATCCCCAGATTCATCTGGTATAATAAATAAACTCTGCGGTTTTCACCCAAATTCAAAACTCAGCCATTCTAACCCTTCTTCAGCCATCAATAGACATGCGCTGCTTTTTAATGCGTTTCTTGTACTCGCCTTGTCTCCTGTCAGCAGCTCGAAGTTGGGGTTTTTTTTTGTTGTTGTTATCAAGAGTAAGATTCAAAGAGCCTGCCCTGCAGCAATCCCATACTGCACTTCTTTGTCAGAATCCTAATGACGAATTCTAAATACATAAGAGACTATCTCCAGCTGTAAAAGTGAAGAGCTTCCGGGGGCCTGTTGAGTTCCCTGACCCCAGACCTATTTTTATATTTTGATCTTGGGGACCGTGCCTCATGACTTTAAGAACCCTCAAGTTATCCCCGGGGTTACAGAGCACTAGCTTAACCAGTCATAGCAAGACTTAAAACAGGGCAGCCAGGATCAAAGTGGCCAACAAACTAGTGCATTAGCCACCGGACCAGCCCCCAAGAGAACTGCAATAAGCTGCATTGTACAAGTAGTTAAATTCTTCTCGTGAAAAACCTCAACACTCATGACTTTCAGTTGCATATATCTGAATAACCATTTTAACAGCTACTCGCATTTTGATATAAAAGGTAACAACAGCAGTTTAATGTTCTGACTGAAGTACAGAGACAATACAATTTGATTTTGCTTTTTAATTTAAAGCTGCCTAAACCTCAAAGTTCAGTGTTACTTGCTCTACATTTTCCTCAGGATGATATTAAAGGGACTTTCCTTTATTCAAAGAGCATGGATGAGAGAATGTTTTAAAAAAGAAAGAAAGAAAAGAAAAGAAAAAAACCCTGAAGAGTCTGGATTAAGAATAACATAGCACAGAGAGGTTTTGTCAATGAACTGACACTTCATTTTTCCTTCCATTGTCTGCCTCCCCGAAGAGCAGGAGACTAGCAACTGGGATGATCACATGAAGGCGGGAAAAACACAACTGTCAGGCTCCAAGGACAAAGCCTACTCTTAACAATACCATTCCTTAAATCCAGACATTAGAGCCGAAGGAATGAGAAAAAAGCAACTCACTCATGGATAGCTTACTGAGGATACTGCAGAAGATTATGCTAATCTTCACTTCATTGTCCTCTGCAAAATGTTTTCATATCAAGCCTTTTATCTGGGGAAGAAGAGATGCCCAACCTCTCAACTCAGTAACAGCCAGCACTTTCTGTGTGGTTTCTGCGTAATTAACACCAGCACTAGACCTTTTCATTTGTGCTACTCAAGCTTAGGGCCTTTTGAGGGTGTCCACAGGGGAGCAGCCCTCACCCTTTGCCTGTGGCCCGGGAGCCACAGCTTATGCTTAGATCTGCGTGCCATCTGTTAATGGCAGAGGGAGCAAAACTTGAGCTAACTTTTCCTTGACTGCCAGAGAATGCAAGAGACCAAATCCACCAGCACGAGACGAGCAAATTATTATTTAAAAAAAAAAAAAAAAAAAAAAAAAAAACTAACAGAGGAATTCAAGCCAACTGCCTAGTTTTCCCTATCAGATTTTTGCCTCATTATAATTACTTTTCATTTGGGACTTAAAGGGCATGAAAGCCCTAGCTTAGGTGGTAACTTGAATGGACCAAAGGGACACTTTTCTTTTTTTCTTAGGAATTGGGCTTCTGCATTCGCCTCATTTTATTTCAGAATTGTGTCACAGATGAGCCACATACACGCTCCTGACTGACCAGAAGCTACAGGCGGCCCCCACGGAACATAAGATTTAAGGCTGAATTTTCCTCTCTAATCGATTTTCCTGGCTTTTGTTGGCTCAGGTCAAACTCATATGAATATCATAAAAGCCAATCTTCATAATGATGAAAGTCATGTGAAAGTGTTAAAGAGAGGCGGTAGCCCATAATGCTTTTGTTTGTTGTAATTGTTGGTGTGAGAATTTAGTTCTTAGGAGTTTCCCAACAACATGTAAAAGGAAAGGTTAATTGTATATAAAAACACATTTCCCTCAGACGATTCTACTACTCCAGAGGTGAAGAACCATTGCCACACTTCTCACTTGTTCTCTAAAAAACTTTCTTTAGACTTATTAGCCAATTCAGTTTTACCCAGAAACTGGTTTCAAATCTGCTTAAAACTAACTCTATGATCTTGGGGAAGCAAAAGTCAGGTAAGCTCAGCTCCTTCATTAATATAATGAGAACACACAGGATCATAGGTTCCCAAACTGAGGCCAAAAAAATCTCTAGGAATCTCCCCCATATGGATTACTATTCCTGAATTATTTGGATTTATTTTGTAAACTAATGGAAACCAGACTCATGGGTAAAATCTTTCAAAGTATGGATACCATATAGAAAAAAATAATAAAAACAAGTCTTGATTGATAAAAATTTGGGAACCACAAAATCGGAGGGTCTTGAGGATTTCTTGAAGTTTTGTGATTATCTGGTTTAATCAGTGACTTGGGTCAAATGAAGTGATGTTCTTCAAAAGAAGTTCACGATTTGGTTTCCATGTGTGGGCAGTATGTATTGTTTGATAGTGCTGTGATCTCAATAAATTTTTGTGAATTAAGTCAAACTAATGTGTTAATAGGGATCCAATTAATTGGGAAAGTAGTAGTATGAACCAGCACTGTTTGCCTCCAAAGCATACTACCAGCTCCGAAAAGTTAAAATGTGCCACTCTCCTTGTTCATCCTACTCCACTGAATGAGCCTGCTTTACCACAGCAATTACACACCTTATGGGCATTGGGTAAATGTGGGTGTGCCCCTTCCTGGAGCGACAGTCTTAAGTCAATGCCAGAGAGCTTGCTCTTGGTCCATGCAACAGGCTCTGATGTGGGACATACACTGGTGAGTCAGATGTTCTATATTTTAAAAATGGGCTTTTCCTGCTTTTGGTTTATGCATTGCCCTCTATAACAAACAGGGATCACTGTACAACGCCATAATGGCTTCCTATTCCAAGGTTTTCCAGGAAAAGTAGGTGAAAAAAAGAAAAAAGGAAAGACTACAAGGAATATACAGAATTCTCTTCCATCAAAATGCTGAAGCGTCTGGTGAATTGCACTTTGAATTTTAGAAATTTACGAATTCCGTATGTAATTATAATACATCTTTCTTTGTAACCACATTATAAACAAAAAGAAAATTTTTTTAAAACTCTCAACCCTAGGTAAATTCTAAAGATTTTCTCTTGAGGTTTTGGTGAAAGATGAAATGATGACAAAGGACTAAACAGAAGTATTTTATTGTATTGTTTATTTTTATGTGAAAAAGTATTGTTTATATATATACATATATGTGTATATATAACATATATATTTTATACATACATATGTATATATATCTGACTTTCTATTTTATCTACCTGATAGCTTACCAAAAAATTACTGTCATTGTATATATCATATATAAATCAGACTTTCTATAATATCTAACTTTATAACTTGCTGGTGCTCTAAAGAATTAAAAAGGCATTGTCTAATCATCTAAATGTACTAGAGGGAACATGTAAATCTTCAAAGAGTAAGAAAGAACTCTCTAAAGTTAGAATACCCTTTAACAGATAAAGCATCTAAATGCAAGAGGCCACCTGCTTCATCCAGCAACCACACAATTTGGTGAAATTAAACTCTTCCAGAGCAGTTAAAATTGCATCGCTGTGAAAACATCATTTACTGACTACCGAGAGTTTTACTTAGTATAAGCTGTTTAGACCACATGAAATCTGCAATACACTGTTAGATCTTTACAAATTTCATGAAATCTTTTTCGGATATCCAAAAAATCCTGAACTGCTTGAATCTATTGTATCCCAGCACTGGGGACTGACCCATAATCTCTTTCCCAGCCAGGATACCAAATCTGTACCCAACCTTGTCACTGATTCCGGCAGCTGCTTACATTCACCAGAGGGGATGGCAGCAATCCTACTTCTAAAAGAACACCACAAGGGCTTACGTTCACGATGCCTTGAAGAGGGCCTGAAAGGAAGGTCAAAGGTGAAGAAAAGATAAAGTGCCAAACAAGGAGATCAGTAACGTCGGGTCTTCTTGAAGAAATCCTAACGTCTGATTCTTCAGGATGCAAGCGCCATAACTTCATTTCCAAAAAGTCTCAGTTTTGTTGGTGTTTGTGTGTGTGTGTCTGTGGATTTGTGTGTGCAAGTGTGTGTGCAAAGGGGGTTTTGTTTTGTTTTTAGGTCGGATCACTGTGCATCTAAAAGCCTTATTCAGTTGTCCTTGTCCCAAGTACTTTGTCTTACACAGGCCGCATTACTCTTGTAAACAGAGGCTTCATCAAAGTGAGAGCAGAGAGAGTCACATCAGTGGATTAAGGCCTTCTGCATGATAAAGTAGCTACCTAGGGGGGGATAAACTTAATATGTGAAAGAATGTTATTGAGAGGAATAAAGTACCAAAACTCCGTCATTCTCTTCGTAATGTCCTAATCTAATGCCTGACACTGGGGCCTTAGGCCGGGGTTAGTGTTAATCAATGAAATACCCATCTGTGTTCCCTGTCCTTATCGCTATTTAAAACTAGCCTAAACTCAATTATTGTCTCTTAGAGACCAAGATGGGATATTAAGTTGATTGAAAGGAATTGTGTCCCACAAAGAAATCCCAGTGTTAAAATGCAGAGGTGTCAACATCGCTAACTAAATTTCAGCCAGAAAGAGATTAAATGCTAATTCTTAGAACATGAAAAAGTTGCATAGATGACATCTGGCTAAAAATCCTTATTTGAAAACAGCTAAATTCTGGTAAACAGAGAAATCAATCCAGAGAACATTGTGCTCTTTAGAATAAAATGGACTGTTTATGTCTCCTGTATCATTTATAGCACAATAAATATACAAGGGGAATATTAAGTTCAAATGGGGATTCAGGTTTTAGGCCAAATAAGAGATCAACATTCTTGAATTCATAATTGCTAGAATCATGATGACTATTGGAAAGATATATAATTTATCCCTTAATAACTGAAAGGTGTCATCCAAAACTGTCGTATTCGTAATTAAATTAAAAGGTATTCTTTAAAGAAGCAAGGAGCAAGGAAGAGAAGGTAAGAGAAATAATGTTATTGCTCAGTAATATTCATAATTTCCTTATTAATACTTGGGCAAAAAATGTCATACTTTCCCATTTTTATTCTTTTTGTTTTGTGCCCAAGTTTATGGAAGATTGCTTTTAGAACTGAGCAAATTCTCTAAAACCAGGTTTCATGGCATGGTCACATATGTATCAAACATTACTTTGAGAAGTTTTGAAATAAAGCGAAAAACCATTCTTTAAATCTGTAGGAAAGTTAGTCTAAAACAGTGTAACTAGGTTTTTATTGTGCTTCTTGAGCCTACATATATGTTTACATACAAATGGGTTTATATAAATACCATTTCATAAGTTAATAATAAAGTTATAATTAAGAAGCTTTTTTCTGATAAATTGTTTGGTGGAAAAGCAACATTCACAGTGTAGGCATCTTATAATTCTAAAAATATATGCATACAAAGAAAAAGACTGGAAAGGAATATTTAAAAAATAAATTCTGGGATGACTGATTCTTCATGTTTAAAATCTATAATATACACAATACAGGTTGCATTTTTTTAATGATGGTAAAATACACATAATATAAAATTTACAATCTTAATGCTTTTTAAGTGTTTAATTCAGTACTGTTTAGTACATCTATATTGTGCAAATATTCTCCAGAACTCCTGTCATCTTGCAAAACCAAAACTTTACATCCATCAAATGCCCTATTTCCCTCTCCACTCAGTCTCTGATATGGAGAAATCTACATTCTGTCTTCATGAGTTGACTACTCTAGGTATCTTATAGAAGTAGAATGATATATCTCATTTGTCTTTCTGTGACTGGATTATTTTGCTTAGCATAGCGACCTCAAGGTTCACTCATATTATACAATATATAGAGATTTCCTTTCTTTTGAAGGCTGAATAATATTCCATTGTCTATATATACCACATTGTTCTCATCCATTGATCTGTCAATGGGCATTTGGGTTGCTTCCACCTTTTGGCTTTTGTGAATAGTGCTGCTATGAATATAGGTGTACAAATATCACCTTGAGATACTGATTTTAATTCTTTTGGGTATGTATCCAGGAAGAGAATTGCTGGATTACATGGTAATTCAATTTTTGATTTTTTGAATAATCGCCATACTGTTTTCCACAGCAGGTGCATCATCCTACAGTTCTACCAGCAGTACTCAAGGATTCTACTTTCTCCACATCCTTGCCAACTCTTGTTATTTTCTGTTTTTTTGATAGTAGCCACTCTAATGAGTGAAAGGTGGTTTGCATTTCTCTGATGATTAGTGATATTGAGCATCTTTTCATGTGCTTGTTGGTCACTTGCATAACTTCTTTGGAAAATTATCTCTTCAAGTCCTTTGACAACTTTTAAAAAAATTTTATTGAGACAAATAGATGTATATATTTTTCAGGCACATGTGATAATTTAATATAGTCATATAATTGGTAAAGCTCAAACAAGTGTAACTGGGATACTCACCACCTCAAATACAAAACAAAATCCTCATTTCTTGTTAGAATACTAGCCCTACTGATACTAATTTAATACTAATTACTAATACCAATTAAAACAGACATGACTATAGCACAAGAATACACTGAAAAGTCTATGGAACAGAATAGATGACTCAGAAACTATATCATATGAAATGCAATATATGATGAAGGAGAAAGCCTAAGTCAGTAGAGGAAAGAAATACTGACTCAGTCAATAGTGCTATACCCAACAGGAGAAGAAGCCACTTTATCTTCTCCTAATATCTTATGTTATCTTATCTTACTATTAAGATAATATCATTATCTTATAATGGAACATAAATTCTAGATGAATTTTAAAAGTTAGGCCAATTTTTAAAATTATCTAGCAGAATAGAAAGATAGTTTCCAGAGGCTGAGAAGAGCCAGTCGGGGTACTGGGGGTTAGGTGGGGATATTTAATAAATACCAAAAAAATAGAAAGAATGAATAAGACCTAGTATTTGATAGCACAACAGGGTGACTACAGTCAATAATAACTTAATTGTACATTTTCAAATAACTGAAAAAGTATAACTGGATTATTTAAAACATAAAAGATGAATGTTTCAGGGGAGGGATACTTTCCATAATGAGATTACTGTGCATTGCATGCCTGTATCAAAACATCTCATGTACCCCATAATATATACACTTACTATGTACCCACAAAACTTAAAAATAAAATTAAGAAAAATAATCTGGCCAGGCACAGTGGCTCATACCTGTAATCCCAGCACTTTGGGAGGCCGAGGCAGGTGGATTGCCTGAGGTCAGGAGTTTGAGATCAGCAGAGTCAACATGGTGAAACCCGACTCTACTAAAAATACAAATATTAGCTGGGCGTAGTGGCAGATGCCTGTATTCTCAGCTACTTGGGAGGCTGAGGCAGGATGAATCACTTAAACCCAGGAGCTGGAGGTGAGCTGAGATCACACCATTGCACTCCAGCCTGGGAGACAGAGCAAGACACCTTCTCAAAAAAAAAAAATTAGTCTATCAAGAGCTAGAAGAAAATACATAGTATAAAACACCAACATTTTAGAAAGAGGACATTCTAAGCTAAAACAGCGAGATAAATCACAAAATAAAGCTGTTTCAATTACAAGTAAACTGATTTAACTACAAATACAAACTATTCAAAAGAATTAAAATTGGAAGGCAAACAGCAAACTAGGAAAACTATTTATAGCAAGTATTATACAAAAAGGGCTAATATCCTACTCATCAAGGTGAAAGAACTGTAATTTTCTATTGAACACAAGTCAGTGAGATCATTTTTCATATCACACTAATCACCACCACCTTGAGAAGCTATAGATGTCTCTAGGATATTTCTAAGTTAAAGATGTAGAAGAGAAAGGGGTTAAGTAAGGAGAGCAAACATTTTGGGCATAGCCAGGAGAATTTGTGAATTGGCACAATTTACTTTCACCCCAAACTCACCCATTCTGTACAACACGGGGGATCAGAAAATACTGCTAATGCTAATGCATATATATCTTCATGATATAAAGTCAATACGACATGGCCAGATTTGCACATTTCCAAATAATGATTAATTCTTCCAGCATGTGCAAACTCTTGCTTCCAAATACTTTCAGAAAGAAACTTCTAATCTTTAATTTAGGGGTATGAGTATAGTGGTTTTGATGTTTGGCATTCAATAATTCACTTGTTGTGTTAAAAAAAATTGCAAGTCATATTAAATAATAACAGAACAAAACAAAACATTATTTCAACCATTATTCCCCAAATCTAACAATAAGAAAACAGCAAAGGGAATGCATAAGTAATTCTTAAAATAAGAATTTCATATGGAAAGTCTTGAAAACTCAAAGAATCTCAGGTACATTATTAATTTTTTCAGCTCAGCTTTTACTTAGTGATCTTACTAGCCAAGACCCAAACTTGTATAATTGAGTATCCACACTTTGCACAGACACAGAGTAATTTTTAAAAGCTTTGACTTTGCATGATCTCATAGACTGGTTTTCTCAATGGCTCTCTAGGTTGGATACTAAATATTAAGAGATCATACATTTGTTTTCAACAGTTTCAAAACATTTATCCTCAGCTATCCTCTTTTAACTTTGATTAATGCTAACTACTATCTGACTACTTAGTGCAGCAGGTGGCTGATGGAGTAACTTTTTACAGTCTTTCAGAGGGAGATGGAGTAAGAAGAGAAAGAGAGTTAAAAGACACTTGGAAATTTTGACTAACAGCTTTGGTCACAAAGTTTTAGGAAGTTCAGCCAAGTCTTCTCAACCCCCTTCTCTACATAAAATTTCTTGTTCATAGCCACTCAAATGGTCAAACACTCAGAAAGCCAAGAAGAAAAGTAAGTAGGAAACACATTTCAATGTGCTGATATTAATATACAAAATCATAACTTCAATCATCTTACCATAATTCCAGAGAACAGTATACAATAGTGTGATCTTATTTACATATAACAAATAGGGAAATGGCCTTTCTAAAACCCAGTTATTCAAGCACAGCTAATATGAGGGCAGAGTACCATGTGTCAGCGTCAGAGAGGGAAATGGTTCTGAAGTCAAGAGCATCTGAATCAGCCTCCAAATGTCAGATTGAAAAAATGAAAGAAAACGATTGTTATCTTTCAGGGACTGAAGTGGGAGCTGAAGTGCTCTCCCTCAATTAGGCAAAGTGGGGTACAGCTGATTAACCTGAATGTTACCTTGGTAACCCAAGAATTACACTGTAAATGAAGTATGTTCAATGATGGGTACCTTTAATCAGACAAGAGTCACACGAGCATTTTGAGCAAGAGAGTCATAAATCTTAGGTTTCTAGCACTTTAATCATTCATGAAATAGCAGTCTTTTTTGACAAAAGGCAAGCATGGCCACTAGTTATTAAATACGTAGTAACAGAACATGGGCTTTAGTGTAACCATGAAACACCCAAGGCTTTGACTCCGGGCTTGACAATTGTAAAACAGTGCCTGTGGAATAGAGGTATTAACATATTGACTGACATATATAAAGCAGAGATTATTAAAATATCTTGTGATTTTTAACAAAAGGCTATGTTATTATAATATATCAAAAAAAGTACTGCTTTGCTTTTTAAAAATCCTCCATACAAAGGAATAAACAATACTGACTTTTTTTTCACTGACATTCTTTTTCTTTATATTATCCATCCCTTAAAGAGGTTCCATAGAACAGATAAAATATAAAACCTGCTGTGTGTATGTGTGTTACAGTTTTTCCTCTATAACTAAGCCAGTATGATATAAAAATAATAGTAATAATTATGTCCTGGGCCCCATTCCTTTTGTGTACTTCTATTGAATTCTGAAAGCCTCTCTTGGCCTTTCTGGGAGCTGGGAGCACAGATAAACATTTGAAAACTAAATGAAGCTTTTAAAGTGCTGAAAACTGCCTCCAGGACATGCTTGTGACCATCATCTTGAACTCGAGTCTAAAGAGTAAAGTCCTACGGCCATACTTAGAGCTTTAAAGACACATTTTTAAATTGATGGTGTCTTTTAAAACCTGTGATCAGGTGTGGAGGAAGAGGTCAGTCATTCATTCCTCTTTGTGGCTATATCTTTGCCAAGGGACACTTTCTCCAGATGGAGAAAGATATGCAGACAGACAGACAGATGCACAGACTTATACCACAATTCTCTCCTCCCTTTAGAATTTTTTATCTTATTTAACTCTGAATCCCACGTCACCCTAGGGAAGTCTTTCTCAAAGTGTATTGTAGAAAATATTCTGTGAGACATTTATCGGATATCTTCATCAAGAGGGTTCAAGACCAAATGAAATACTGGGTTAAACAAAATTTAGCATGTTTCTTTACTAACGACTTTGTGGAGCCTTTTGTGTTAAAATTCATTAGCTTTCTTCCACACACTGGGTATACAGTGGGGAATAAAACAGCCATGGTCCCTGTCACCAGGGAGGAGCATTCCAGACAGCCCACTTGGATGTGTAAGTTAAAATGTCATCTCACATTTCATTTGGCACTTTGTTTGCCAAGGCCCTTTGATATCCTTTGTACAATAGCTGTGGGATGTAGTGGCTATTAATATCTCCAGTTACATACACAAATTAACTTATGTTTTTTATCTTGATTAATGCCATCACCTTTTCAGGAATACAGGCTTGAAAACTGACAATCCTAGTCTCTCTCTCTCACCCTCGAAGCCAACTGTTACCAAATTCTCATAATCTTTGTGCCACATCCATACTTATGCCCGAGTCCTAATTTATACTCTTAATTCTTCTCATTCAAACCAGTAATACCACCTCTCAATTAGTCCCTCTTTTGCAAGAACCCCACATCCTCCAAACACACACACACACACACACACACACACACACACACACACACTTCCGCCCTGGTACATAGCAATACAAGCTATCCCATACATTGCTCCCAGAGTTTTCTTAGCTGCTTCTTCCTTTGGTATGCAAAGACCTCCATGATTTGACTCCAAAATTAATGTATACAAACTTATCTCACAACAGTCTTCTCTTCCCCTCCCCTGGCTTTTGCCCACTAAGTTCCAGCAACATCAGTCTACTTAAGTGTAAACTTGCCAGGAAGAGCTTTTGTCCCATGCACGCCAAATAAAATGTCATCCGTTTTTCCAGTTTAAATCTCACAACCTCATGAAGTCTCCTCTGCCTCTCATGTTCAGAACTGCCTTTTGTTCCTGTGCTCCTGTAGCACTTCATTTGTGTTTCTAGCACAGTACTTGTCACAGTCAACCCTGTATTCAAAGCTTTTTATGTTTTTGTCAGTCTTACCTCCTACCTTGTGAGACTCTGAAAAACAGAGACTGAACCTTTTTATATCACCACCTGGTACCGGCCACATAGAAGGCACTCATTATATATTTGTTGAATGGACTTGAAACAAATTAGATGAGAATGACTTTGATTCCATAACAGGGTATAAGCAGTCATCATTATGAAAACAGCTTCCACCTCTGGTCAATAGGCTGACCAGAGGTGCCCAACTAGACATATACAGATAAATTCAAGGGAATAGTAAGATATTTCAGATGCGCTAAAAAATAAAATAAAATCACTTCTTAAAGAGGTAATGTGCCAATTTCAGCTGGAATTGATGTTTTCAGTGACCAGGTATTCCTCAGAAAACAATGAAGTAATATATTGGCAGTCAATTGAAACATAATCACTTTTTAACCACTTACATTTACAATGATATATTGTATTACAGGGTCATTGTTTCTGTTTTAATCACCTCTGAGTTGAGATAGTCCATATGGTCCTTCCCTTTTGGAAGATTCTACACATACATTGAGGCAGAGGTAGCTAATTTTCCCTAATATTCACTCTCCTCTTCTTTTTGTTAATAAAAGTTCTCTCTGGAGTCTCAGCTAGGCATATAATTGCCCAGCTAGGGACTATATTTTCCAGTATTTGAATAAAACACCTGTGACCTTGGTGTTTATTCTGGCCAATAAGATTTAAGCAAAAGTGATTTGTGCAACTTCCAGGTTGTGACCTTAATGGAAACTGCTTACACTCTATGTCTTCTTTTCCACTCCTTGTGGGATGAAACCTTGGTATGATGGCAGCCATTGAGATGAGGTCAACACCTTTGAGGACAGAGACACAGCATGATAGAAAGGATCCAGACATCTGGATCAGCTCATAGAACTAAGCTACCCTACTGGCCTGGAACAGAGACTAGCTTAGGCTTTCACATAAGAGGGAAATGATTTTACTATTTTGTTTAAGCATGAATTGTTTCAGTTGCTAATAAAGCAGCCTAACCAACATCTGACCTAACAAATTCCCTTAGGTCCTTTCAGGTCCATAGCACCTTAAAAACCCTACCCTCTCAAAAGTCACATCTGGCACCTGGAAGTGTACGGCATGAACACACTAATATAAGTTTATTTACCAGATTATTAGTTCATTTTCCCCAAAATAGAAAACAGAGCCCAAGAAAAATGAGCACAGACAGTTATGTTTTGGTTTAAGAAAAGTCAAAAGAATGAGGTTATACTATAGGCCTCTCTGTATGACACTGTTCCCTCAAAGAAAGCCCATGGAAGAAAAGAAAGCAGCAGCAGGGATGGAAAAGTTGGAGGCAAAGTGACCTGTTCCAGAGGTTTATCAAACAGGTGACCATGTTGTTGTTCATTATACTGAGAGCTCCTTGAGGGAAGGAGCACTTCTTTTGCCCTAAATCTTATGGCACATTAAAGGCACACAATAAATGTTTTTCAAATAGAATAGATAAATGAATAACCAACTAACATAACTGATCGGTTTTCTGTTTAAATACCTAATTGCCCATTAATCACTCATCCATCATAATTATTCTGATAGGAGCTTAAAAAAACTATTAAACAATTTTGAATTTGCTACAACCGAGTAGCAATGAAATCCTCAAGTGTCTACCTGACAGAGTGATATCAGGAAGCGACAGGGAGCAGCCAGAAAGGCAGGTAGCAGATGCCAAAATTAGGAGGCACTTTACACTCATCCCGATGAAGAACTGTAAAAAGAGTGATGGATTGCTGCACAAAGAGAAACCTTTAACTAGGTTTTGCTCAGCGTGGCATCAAGTAAGTAGTATCGGCTGCATTCAGCAAAGTAAAAGCGTCTGTATGCTGAGATGTCAGCTTGTAAAAGTGTCAGTCTCCAAAATAAATCAAGTAGCAAATGAAAAACATATAAATAACTATACTTGATGCTAACAACACTGAGTAAAGAAAAAAGCCATTTTAAAGGAATTTTCCTTGTTAACCACACAGCAAGTTGGGCTTAGCAGGAGGGTTTTCTAGGTTAGCACATGAAGTTTTCTGGTTTAATATAAAGTAGACAGTGGTTTCAGGGGCTGGCGGAAAGGGTACTGATAGGAGAGGCCAAAATCTGGGGCTTTGCCTTAACTCTTTTTTAATGACACAACCTGTGTCCCTCAAGAATTTTTACCCCTCTCACTTTCTTCCATCCTCATAAAATGGAGACTGAGAACTTACTTATTTCCTTTGCTGTACCTCATCTGCTCACAAAGTTTAAAAATCTGATAATGACACCACAATCATATGCTCACATTTGGGGGTGGGGGTGGTAGGGCCACACTGTTACCCAGAGAATAAAGTATGTGACTTCAGGGAAGTTAGGCAAGGTCCATCACCCCACAAACACACCCGACCATCTGCTCAATGGTGCTAACATGAATCAAAACCTTACCTTGCGTGGCATAAAGGGATATTGCACAGGTCTGAGGCAGCTGCATGATGGAACAAATGAGACCATCAGCCTTAAGATCAAGAGATTCAGTTCAAATCCTAGTTTAACCCTTCATTAAGTACATGACTTCACTAAGTCCCAGTTTCCTCATCTGTAAAATGGGGCTGGGGCTGGGAATGGAACATCTACAGGTCAGCTGAAATAAAAAAATGATGGAAACAGGTTGTCTACCACACAAATAAAAACATGTTTTTTCCAAGTCCAAGTAGAAACACAGCCTTGTCAATCAAAACAGAAATCCTGCTTCTCTGCAGGTGGATGAGAAGAGAGATAATCTTATCTTCACTGCATAATCAGAAGAGTTTTCTTTATATTCTTAGCTGTGCCTCTCAACATCTGGAGTCCTGCACCCAAAGGGTGGAGCTCCTGGGGGCCCTCCATAATCGGTAGAAGGACTTAATAAACTTTTATTTATAAGTGAATTTTATTACACTGGGCCCCAACTTTTGCCCACATTTCTATCCAGTTGATTCCCTTAGCTCTGAAATACTTCAGAAATTGCGTGGCTACTATATTTTAAACGGTGAGGATAGGGGATCAAGAATTGAAAATGTTTATCTCCCATCTTCACTTTCTCACCCTCCTTAATGATTCACAATTGCTACAAGTTCTCTAAGTGCCTACATTACATAAGGTCAACTGAAATGTCCACTTTACGATATTAATTCATGAGGATATTTCCCCCTTAGGTGATCTGAATCCTGATTTTTCATCTGCATTTGAAAGAAGAAGCATTTAGGATCAAATTTGTTATATGGCTATTTCTGAAAGATACCTCTATTTATATCTGCCTTCTTGTTTAAACATATACACTTCCATAAAATTATCACCTCCAGTGATCTGATCTAATTCTGTCAAATGGCTTCTTTTATAAAGTTTTCCCTTCAGGATCCCTTAATTATTACTTCATTCTCTTCCTTGGGCATTTTATTAAACTACTAATCCAAATGATTATAATTAGAAAGATTTCTAGGTTGGAGGAGTTGAGTTGGTTACAAGGCCACCTGTTGCATCTGAAGTAATTACTTAATGGTGAATAATTCGGCTGGCTCAGGCCAAGAGTTTCCTCAGGATCATTCCTAATTTTCTACTGGATTAATGTCTTCTTTCCTACACATATAGATTTTCTGTCATGTAAATGTTCTTCCACTAGTACTGCCTCTATCTTGCTATCACTGAGCAATTCTCTACAGGTAACAAGAGCCCAATGTATTATGCATGTCCTATTCCTCTAATAAATAAAAGGATTAGCTTGTTTACAGCTGCCAGTGAGGTCTGTTAATTTGGCATTTCGTCTGGCTATGTTTGACTGCAGAGACTAAAATGAAGCCTTCCTTCATTTTTCATTTCTCCAGAAACATAAAATGCACAGGCTAATTGCTCAACTATCCAACTTTGGTGCTTGAAATGAAAAATACAAATGTATATCTTTACTTTTTCTTCCCAGTCCTTTTCAATATCATTGCTGGGTTTTTTCATGGCTGAACAATCTCTTGGTTAGCTACATGATTATTTATTCCTGTGTTTCTCACAACTTGCAGATAAATATTTTACTTAGGAAAAAATCAGATACAATGTATATTTCCTAAATTATGCTTTCAGAAACAAAGCCTTGATTATAATATTCACAACCTTAACAGCTTCCTGGAAGGGAAAATCTCCTTTCACTGGGCCTTCTAAAAAGCAGAGACTGCTTAAGCTGACTTCAAAATACACTTCATGAAACTTGGTAATATTATCATACCCATCCCCAAAACTTCCAGAAAATTTCCTGTTACAATATAATTCAAACATATACTTTATTCTTGTATATTCTAATTTCTCAAATAATTTCCTTTAATTTTTTTATTCATCTGTTGTTTTCTTTCTTTACTCCTTTAAAAATCTATTTTGCTCTGTCTCTATTAAAAACACAAAAAAATTAGCTGGGCGCAGTGGTGGGCATCTGTAGTCCCAGCTACATGGGAGGCTAAGGCAGGAGAATGGCGTGAACTCAGGAGGCAGAGCTTGCAGTGAGCCGAGATCGCGCCACTGCACTCCAGCCTGGGCAACAGAGCGAGACTCCATCTCAAAAAAAAAAAAAATCTATTTTGGACTTTCTTATTCTTTTCCTCATATAATGCCTTCTTAACTCTTCTCCCATAAGATCTTTTAAGAACCTCTAGAGGACACCCAAAACAGAAAAAAAGAACAAGCTACCACCCGCGACAAAAATGAATGAGTTTTCAGGTCCCTTTCAACCAAGTATCAATTATTCTTTGATTCAGTTTATGTTCCTAGACCTTGAACTAGGGCTGTAGCCAGTGGGAACAGAAGAGATGAAACAAATTTGTTAAAATTAAATTCACCAATAGAAAACTAAAAATAACCCCAAATGAGATACTTACGACACAGCGAATTATGATCACCTTGCCTTCCTATCTCATATGCCTATAGTATTTTCTGAAAGGCACAGCCACCAACAAAGGCCAGCATTTATACTCCTTTGAACTGTTTTGGATCTGGCATGAATTTTGCAAAGCTTGGTCTCCTAAAATATTTAAACAAAAAAGTAGAAAGTAAGTCTTACGTCTTTTCTACAAGCTACCTAACACTTTGAACATTGCAAACTAGTAAGGCGTAAGAGCAAAGAAGTGTCCAGTTGCTCATATCTGACACAAGCTAAAAGAATAAATATTTATTGACTGCTCATTATGTAGCTGACACAAGGCCAAGGGCTCCCTTTCTCCTCAAAACAACCCTGTCAGATGAATACTGCTTTATCCTCATTTTACAAAAAGGGAAACTGAGACTTGGAGAAACTAGGCAATTTGCTACAAGTCAAACCATTATAGAAATTGAGTCTGAATTTAAATACATGCCTGTCCATGCCAGAACCCAAATGCTTACCCACTGCTTAAAGCCAGAAGACTAAGGTTGAAGCTAATATTCAAGGTATTTATTATGATTCTATTTTAATAGAATAGTTGCCAAGCAATATTAATCACACTAACAGACCCCCAGTCTTTCAGCCTAAATTGGAACCCAGTGGCTATGCAATAAATTAGAGCATAATGACGATGCCTTCCTCTTACAATTGCCAAAGCAAGTCCAACCCAGCTGCCAAGAATAGTACACCATCAAATAAATCCAACACCAAACACGATTCTTATGTTTTGCCAGCCAGGTGGCCCTGTACATATGGCAGCCCTGCTCCCTAGCAGGAGAAACACAGGGGGAAACAACCTGAATGCTGAAAAACAGCAGGCATTTAAATACTTCCACTCAGACAGCAGGTAGCTTGTTACCTGAAATGCCCGGGATCCATCATTTGGCAACGAGAGCATGAATACCAGACGCTGATTTCAGGAACGCAGCAGAATACCACTGTGTACAAATTCATGATGGAGAGAGATGTTTTCTGTTTCAGATCTAGGTTATCTAAACTATGCCATACCCCTTCCCATCTTATACCCTCCTCAGAACTTTTCTCAAGAAATCTGAACAGGTCCAGATCCATTTCTCTTTGCTGCCACTTTGGAGAGCTGCAACATAGCAGGGTCTAACCGAATCTAGACAGCAGCAGAAGCACTTGATGTACTGACCTCACATGGGGAATTGGAAACCTCTGACTCAGCACACCAGCTCCCCAAGGGACTAAAGAAGGCACTGCTAAGTGTGACAATCTACCTGTTCAGCAAGATATTTTATTAGCAAGGAATTTTATCTGATGACTTGTGGCTAAGAAACACCATAACTCAGTTGTTTATTCCCTTCTCTTCTTCCCTGCCTTATTCTTTTGTCCCATCCTCCTGCCTTCTTGCAAACAGCAGTGGCCTAATCAATAAAGTTCTCTTAGTTTTACAAGGAAATTTGACAGGATTATTAGAAACCACTAAGACCCCAGATAACACTGTCAATTCAGGCTCCACTTATGAGGTTTTTCAGAAACATCATTTGCCGATTACTCACTTGAATAGAGGCTAGTTGAGGACTATGAGTTCAGGTGATCTGAGCTATACCAGAGTTACCAAAAGGCATCAAACAGCAATAAATTGGTAGAGTAAAACGAGATGGCTCTTGCCAACTGTCTTATGTTTTTCTCACTGTAGAGGTAAATGCAACTCTGATTTGCAATCCATGCTGAGGAATGTCCTCGTTTCTTTGAAGGAAGGAGGGGTGTTGTTTGTTTTTGTAAAAGGTGTTTATGTCTGGTTGACTTGATTGCAACGAGCAGAACCTCACTCAAACTGACTCAAGAAAATGTTAGGGAAGTGACAATTAAGTTAATGCAAAGATACATTGGAGTAATAAAAAAAAAGACAGTGACATCAAAGGAATTAGAGAACTAGAACAGGATTCAGCAATTCTACCTTCCAAGGCCTCTGGGGAAAAAACGCATCTCTCCATCTCTCTTAGGGTCTTTGTGTTCTGTCTATGATTCATGCTGGCTGCTGGTTCCTCCCCTGTCTAATCTATCTGCAGCTTTTTTGGCTTTCCTCAGCCTGCACATGGCCCATTGTGGTCTCTCTCCACTCCAAGACATCCCTTAGTACACCCTGTCCTGTCCCACCTCCTCAATTTCACCTCCTCAACTCAACCTGTTCAATTTCCCAGAAGAATCCAGCTGACCCAGATCATCTTCTCAGACCTGGTTCCAAGTCTCTCCAATGATCTTCTCCTGATCTCAGACTAAAATAAATCTGTCTCCATAGAAAAATATGCAAAATACTTATTAGCCAGATACTTACTTGGGAAGTGAGGCACTGGAAAAGTAAGGGAGCCCTAGGTGCATTTCATTGCCACTGTGAATATATTTTTTATTTGTTTGATTTTATCAGTCCTAGCTGATCTTTTAAGATGTTAAATTATCTACAGGATAAATTCAGAATTAGGTCACATTATTGAGCCTAATCTACAACTTAGGACAAATAACTTTAGCAAGCCTATCTGTAAAATGGGAGTATGGTCCTTGGCTGCCTCTTTCTCTTTCATGAAATAGACAATAGATGCAGTGAATCAGCCCCTGGATAATCTCAGATGAGAGTCTCTTTGTAGATAGGAATTGCTGTTTCCCCATATCACTGACGTGTGGATTTCCTGGGATCACAGCTGCTGTGCACCCCCTCTAAGACCACTGGCAAAGCCTCACATCCAGGTATACACATACTGAAAATCTACTTCCTGACAGTTTCCTAGAATGGGTTCCCAAGGTAAGTGATTAGTACGGAAAATGATATGAGCCCCAAATCTAGCTTCCCATTTTGCTAACTATTCCGCCTTTTGCCTGTGTAGTTTTGATGTGGGCAATCATTTAGAAAAACTATGCACAGGGATTTTGAAATTTCTGAGTTCAAATGAATTAGACATACATACTTAGAACATTAGGTAGTATTTTCCAGGAGTATAAACTGTACTTGAATCTCAGTGACAAGCTCATGAAGATAAAACTTAAATCTCCTCAGTCCTATGAATATTGGTATCTTGGACTACAAAAAGTGCATGGTGATGAACTGTTAATGCTAAATGGTAATAAAGATAATAACACCTCTCACTGATTTAGAACTATATCCCATTCAACACTCTTTCAGGGCCATTAACACATAGATTCTCTGAAAAGAAAGAGACATGAACGGTTGGCGCTCCAAGATAAGCTTGTATTTTTTTATTTACTCCTCCACCATCTTCCTGAACATTGCAGATTTTTGTATAGTCATATGTTCTGTAAAGGAAAAGTTTATTGATGGAGAACATTAGTTAAAAATATATGTTGCTACTCAGTCTAATTGTTATCCTTATAGAAAGTCAGTCTCCATTATTCAAGCTCAAAACACTTTTTCTTCTATAGCAAAGGGTGTAGATTTCTATAAATTATCCAGTTTACCTTAACCCATCCCTATTCTACACTCACACCTGCTTTGATTAAACACCTAGACAACAAGTGGAAAAGGCAAGGTGAAGGCTGATAAGGGATTATTCGAAATCATACGGGAAGAGTATTTCAGAATTTAAAATACTGAAATACAAATCATTATTTTCAGGACCAGAGATTAGGAGAAAGCTTGAAATTAGTAAATAAAAAATAATAAACCAGCAAGGATTTACTGAGTTTACATAAATAAGATGAGCTATATGAAAATTACAAAAGAGAGGAAAAGTTAAGTGTATGATCTTGAAGAACAGGTTTTCCTTATCACACTAAAATACCCTAATCGGTAAGCTATATATTTCTTTATGCATGCACACGTGCACACGCACATAATCATAGAGACTCAGGATGAGTACTCAGTTAATTGTTTTTATTTTCAGTCCATAAATTCATGTACCTGAAGTGAAAAGTTGAAAATTTTGGACAACGGTAATCCAAAGGTAACCACATAGCTTTCCTCATTGACAAAAGATTTCTAAATGTTTTTCTAGGTCACATTTGCAACCCCAGAGCCTAACAGTCTCTGGCACACTGCCAAATAGCTCTACTACAACAAATATAATGAAGAAATATGGTGAGGGAAGGAGGGGTGATAGGGAGAGATGAGGAAATGAAAGAAGAGGGAAGAAGGAAGAAAAAAAGAGATGGCCTGGGAATTTCTAGAGGTAATGACATTTACATTTCCAACCCATAACATGTATTCAAATGTTTCTTCACTTTATTTTCTGTATCTCCCCTGAATGTCAATCCTAAGACTTAACTCAATCTTCCCAAATTCACAATCTGACATCTGAGGCTGCTCTACCCTACCCGTGGTCAAGGCTACAATACTCAACACAAAACACCTGCAGCTATTTCTCAATGACTAAGAGATTTCCACCAAGCTCCAACTCCTTATCTTTAATCGAAACCCTTGCATCCTGGTGTGGGGGCACAGGTTTTGTCCTATAACCTCCTCCCCTTCTCTGCTTAGTCATGTGGTTTTCTCAGAATGACAACCGTATTCACCTTCTGCCTGGATTTTAGTTGGGCTTCTTATCCCCTGTGTTGAATCTCCGTAGAGTATCTGTTCTGGAACCCTCAGGTCAGCTCTTTTCCAGGCTTTCGAAACCAGTCCCCATCTAATGCTCCAGGTTCTCATTAGTCTGAGCATGCAGCTCCAAGTCCTGATGTTTCTGAGAGCCACTGTTGGCAGGACTGTAACCACTACATGGTGCTCCATGGCTTCTATTACTTAACTTGTGGGACCTTGCTGCCTCAGTTTCATCATCAGAAGAATATAAATAATAACATCAGGTGTACAGGGATGCTCTACTAAACATTAAAATTGTGTGGGAAGTGCTTTATAAGTTGTAAAGAACTATACAAATACTAGTGATTTTTCAGAGATTTCTCATAGGATAATATCAGACACAGACACAAGAAAAAACAAAAATAAACAACAAAAAACAACTTAGCCCTGTGCTCAGTTACATCCCATACCAAAGCCAGAACCTCTCCTTTTGCCAGTGCTATGACATAATGTAATATTACACCAGTGGTGTTTGTGGTGAATGACTATTTCTTGCTTAGTTATTTATCTCATCCCCAACAGAAAGTGAGTGTATGCTTCCCAGTTTTATGTTTCCTGCTGCAGTTTGACAAGTGGCCAGAGGGAAGTTTCAAAAGAAAAGGACAAATGCCATGAAAAGGGAGACAATACTGTAAATAACATGGAAATGCCTCCTCCCAGAGAGCATCTGAGACACAGGTGGAACCCTCGCCATAACTCAGTGGCCGTGGCACAAAGCTCAGAACTGGCTCACAACGGAGGTGCTGGCAATAGGAACATGTGGCCCCAAAGAGGCCCACTGTCCATCACGTTCAAATCTATTGTGTGGTTAGTGAGGTTTCCTAGTTTCTTGTATGTATTCATGTAAGTGTGCAGGGGATTTTTTTTTTTTTTTTTTTTTTTTTTTTTTTTTTTAACATCACAAGGTACTTAAAGCCACTCCTCAGGAAGGCTCTACAGCATCTTGGACCTAATTTTAGGAAAAGAATGAACTCAAGAGTCCATTATTTCAGAGAGAAAACCCACATCTGAGAGCACTCAGCTCCATCACTGCAGTTATTTCTGAGGTTAAGCCAAATAAAACCTTCAAAAGTGTGAGTAACTGCCCTGAAATTTCTTTTCCTGTCAGGAGCACTAATACTAAATTAGATTTAGGATTGCAGATGCAAGAAATCACTGTGAAAACTTTTCCCTCCTTTTCTTCCTTTGTCCAATAAATTACTCACTGTGGACACTTACATTAGCAGCATTGTGTCATTTCTATTAGTAGATCTTGAAATTAGTTAAACTATCAAAATGTATAGTCTTTAAAAGCAAGCATGTAGTTTCCATTGTTCACAGTTAGTTTTCAAAGAGGTAGATGCTAGTGCAATCAGAGGATACTTACCTGACTCATTATTTTTCAATGAAATCTTACTGGTTCTGTAGTGTACATTATGATGTCAGTTCATGAAATGACTTATATGTGAAGAGAATATTCCGTATCTGTAAGACAAGCAATACTTTGCTTTTCAGCATTTCCAGGGAGTAAAGAATATGCATATGAACAACAACAACAACAAAAAATCCACAACATAAGTTCATGCATTCAACAAGCATTGACAGAGGTGAGACACAAAGAAGTTAGGCAGCTTGCCCAAGCTCCTACAGTTCATAAACGGCCAAGCAGAGTCTCCAGCCCCAGTTTTTGACTCCAAGGCTCAGTCTCTGCTACATCACACTGCTGCCTCCTCAGGGTCGTCACAAACTCTAAGGGGAGATTTCAGAGATGCACATTCATCCAACATTCTTTCTTTTGTTCAGTAAATAAAATTTGTTCTATTGCATACCTATCCAAGTGATAAGCATTACCTGGAATAGTAGGGAAAGTGGGATGTTGGCCAAAAAGAGGGACAAAATGCAAAAGGCAGGCACATACAAAGAAATCACAGGGATGCATTTGAGTAGGCTTCCAATCGCAGGTGACAGCTAAGATACTTCCTGAAGGGTGGGTCAGAAAGTGGGGATGGACCACAGAAAGAAATTTCACTGCAAGTGAAGTAAATTGTGTTTAGGGGTTTATAGAGAAAAGGAACTATACATTGTGTGGTGTGAATGGAGTATAGTTAATTTAAAATGTTGGAAAATTCACCTTGGGGCCAAATCCTAGAGAGTTTTAAATGTCTGAATAAGAAGCTTGTGTTTTGTTTATTAAGCAATAAAAAATCACTGAGGTGTTTAGCTGAGGAGTGATATAGTCAGAGCTACGTTTTAGAAGAATGGATCTAGAAGGAGTGTGCATATAACTGAATGGGGGGAAAGAGCCTAGAGACCAAAAGAATGCAGCTGTGTCCCAGATGAGATGCAGAACAATGTTCAGGCAGACAGGAAACTAGGGGCAAAGGAAGGTGAAGATGGGTTGCTTGGTATGGATAAGGTAAAAAGAAAATCTACTATGACAACTTAAAAGCAACGTTCTCTGGTGAAAAACATTCTCTAGAAATATAACTAAGAATAAATATAAGCATCCAATTTGATGAGTATATGGCATCTCCAGCAGCTCAGCAGTCACTCAAAGCATAAAGCTGCATGAATACAGAAAATAGCAAATATCCAGGCATCGGGTCCCCTCAGAATTCATCCCTAGCCATGACTCACTCTAAGCCACATAAATGCCCCCTGCTTCTCTGAGACAGGAAAGAACAATGATTCACTCACTCGGTTATAAGTGAGATATGATTGGAAGGTCATGATTAGGGAAAGATTATTTCCCAAAGTCAGATAGGCATATGTATACCAAATCAACCAGCTGAAGTAAAAAAGGCTGGGTTCAGGGAGGGAGAACACTCGTAGAAAGGAAAGAGACAAAGAAAGGATAGTCACGTGTGAGCTTTGAGTTTTTCTCCAGTGGGGATGGCTGCACTAAATCATCCACACTCCCTCACACGGATACCCTCCTGCCCACATCATGCACTGAGAGGCAAGCAGATTTTATTTTCATTTATTCAGTCAAGCATTCAATCATCTCACAAACATACATGGAACACTACTGTGCCAACATGCTGGGATTTGGTCCCCATCCTGAGAGGTCACATAGTGACACCTGCCACTGTACAGAATTAAGAGTGCAGCCACGAAAACAGAGTGAGGCTACCTGACTCAAATGGAGATGAAACCTGTGACTGGGTCCTAATAGCCCAAACCAGTCTATGACTCCCACCAGACTAAGACTCCAAGGCCAGCCCTGGCAGACTCATCTTACTATCCCTTAAGTCTTCATTGGCCGTTGCATTTCTACCCTGGGGAGAGGAAAAGAGCAGAGGTAAAAAATTAAAGCCCTACATCTTTTAACAGCAAATTTCTTGAGTGGGCCCAACAGTGGTCTGCAGACAGTCTTAAGCAATAAAGCAGTCAATAAGGACTCTAACGAGCCAACAGCAATTTTATCCTGAGGAAAGACATTAGCTTACATAATAAAGTTGGGGCAGAATTGTTCTGAGTGGTGTGAGTAGAAATGTTTTGTTGACTGCTGTTGAAATGGGTAACAGACTTTGCATATTATATCACCATTTTTTGTTGCATTTCACATGCAGTGTTTTTCTGCTCTTGACTTTGAGGTGTGAGGGGGAGGCTCTAATCATATGGCCTTGTGCAGATGCTCCATTTGCATTTCTATTAATCCAGGCCCTCCTGGAGATGCTCGAGCAGGGACACAGCATGCTTTGTGTTTGAACTTGTGAGAACCCATACCACCGCTTAATAACTTAATACATATGTATAGCCTCCCTCAGACAGCCCACTAGGAGGCAGAAGCAGGAGGAGGTGCTACCAGCTTGCAGACTGCAGGGCTCTACGGAAATGTGTTCTGACAGGAAGGAGCACCTTGCTTGGTAAAGAGTCCCTGTGCCTTAATCCTATCTGGCCAACCCACCCGCCTGGCTGGGGAAGCCTGTTTTAAGCACCTAACCAAAGTGTTAGTTCTTAGTAGTCAGAAACAACCGGATGGGGCTCGCAGGCCCCTTGCAACTCTTAGCTTGGTAATATGGCATGGCTGTCCTTTTGTTTCTGGCAGGAATTGAGCAGTACAGAATTTTTTAATGCAGGTAACGTAAGGAAGCAGAATAGTGTCATGTTGAAAGCATTGGGTTTACAATCCAGCAGACATTGTTTTGAACCCCAGCTCCACCTCCTATCAGTTGGGAGACCTTAGCAGACCACTAAACTTATTCTGAGTCTTGGCTTTCTCATCTGACTAATAGGGACAGTATCTGTCTTGCAAAGTTGCCATGAGAATGTTAAAAAAAAAAAAAAAAAAGTGCAGGTGGAGCACCTGTTGTTGATTGGGCATTTAATAAATTGTAGCTATTAATATTATGACATCATTTGTTGCATTGCATAGCTTCCTAATGTTGCCTGTGGATTCATTCATGGACTGTTGTGCAGGATAAATGAAAGAAGGGCAGGATGGGGAAAATGAATGAATGGTGGCTTGTGGGCCTTTGGCCCTATCAGTGTGACTCAAGAACCAAACAGATTCTGAGAAAACCCCACTCTGAAAGTGTTGTGAAGAAAACACACACAATTATTTTTAAGTAGACTTAGGGTTTCCTTCTGCCTTTTGAATTTTATGTTGGGAAAATCTATGAAATTGGCAAACATGAATGAAAACCACTCAGTTCTTCTTTTTTTTTTTTTTTTGAGGCGGAGTCTCGCTCTGTCGCCCAGGCTGGAGTGCAGTGGCGCGATCTCGGCTCACTGCAAGCTCCGCCTCCCGGGCTTACGCCATTCTCCTGCCTCAGCCTCCCGAGTAGCTGGGACCACAGGCGCCCGCCACCTCGCCCGGCTAGTTTTTTGTAATTTTTAGTAGAGACGGGGTTTCACCATGTTAGCCAGGATGGTCTCGATCTCCCGACCTCGTGATCCGCCCGTCTCGGCCTCCCAAAGTGCTGGGATTACAGGCTTGAGCCACCGCGCCCGGCCGAAAACCACTCAGTTCTTCTAAGAACCCTCCAAAGGAAGCGCAGCACAGCAGCCTCCATTGCAATGCTCATTTCTGCTAAATATCACAAGAATTACTTTCAACTGAGGAGAGTACATTGCATTCTAGGAAGAAATCTCCCCACCTGTTAAGATTTTCCTATGATTATATGAATAAGAAATGTTCCTTTCTTTGCCTTTTTTTCCCTTAAATAAACTAGAGATATATGTGAGAAGTCAGAATGACAGATTCTCATTTTCTTTTTCAATTTTGTTCAAGTTCTTGTTTCATATTTTTAGGCACATTATGTACATTTATTTTATAAATAGCCAATGAGCAGAATGATGAATGGTAAATATAATAATCTAAGTGTGCAAACTAGCTCCTATCTAGGGCGTTTAGGTGGCAGAAAATAAACAAAATTAAATAGATAGCATGTGGCACTTCTCCAGGCAACCCTCAACTACATCAACATAGCTAATATTGTAGCAGGACAAGCTGGCAGAGAAAACTCCTCAGACACTGAGTTAAAGAAGGAAGAGGTTTATTTGGCTGGGGGCATCAGCAAGACTCCTGTCTCAAGTGCCGAGCTCCTGGAGTGGGCAATTCCTGTTCCTTTTAAAGGCTCACAACTCTAAGGGGGTGCATGTGAGAGGGTCGTGATTGATTGAGCAAGCAGGCGGTACATGACTGGGGGCTGCAGGCACCTGTAATTAGATCGGAACAAAACAAGATAGGGATTTTCATAGTGCATTTCTATACAATGTCTGTAATCTACAGATAACAGAACCAATTAGGTCAGGGGTCGATCTTTAACTACCAGGCCCAGGGTGCGGCACCAGGCTTTCTGCCTGTAGATTTCATTTCTGCCTTTTAGTTTGTACTTCTTCCTTCTTTGGAGGCAGAAATCGGGCATAAGATGATATGAGGGGTGGTCTCCTCCCTTAATATTAAGAGGAATGAGTAGAGCTAAAAGCAATTTTTAAAAACCTAAAAATGTTTAAATTCTAAAAAAATTTTAAATTCTAAAAAATTTTTAAAATTCCATAATTTAAAAAATCTATCTACAAGGATTATTATGTTCATCTTACAATTCTACACAAGACTTCATATATACTGAATGTTGAAGAACTATGAAAAGGCCCTTGAAAGCAAGTGGTTAGGCTGGGCGCGGTGGCTCAAGCCTGTAATCCCAGCACTTTGGGAGGCCGAGACAGGAGGATCACAAGGTCAGGAGATTGAGACCATCCTGGCTAACACGGTGAAACCCCGTCTCTACTAAAAAAAAAAATACAGAAAAACTAGCCGGGCGAGGTGGCGGGCGCCTGTAGTCCCAGCTACTCGGGAGGCTGAGGCAGGAGAATGGCGAAAATCCAGGAGGCGGAGCTTGCAGTGAGCTGAGATCCGGTCACTGCACTCCAGCCTGGGCGACAGAGCGAGACTCCGTCTCGGAAAAAAAAAAAAAGAAAGCAAGTGGTTATTTCAGGGCCACAATCAGCTGTGTCAAATGATTAGCGGAGGCAGCCAATGGTAGACCTCCCCTGACCCGGTGCCCACCATCGCGGTTACACCAGGTTGTTTGGGTGCCTACGTGCACCTTCTAATTTCATCTGCATTACTTCTTCCACAACCCCTGTGGCTCCAAACCCAGCTCCACACCTAGTGCCAGCCTCTATTCACAAAAACTCTAATTTTGGTCACTCATCTCCTCTGATGTCTGTGAAAATCTTCATGCCATCCAATAAGTAACTCATAATTGTATTTCTTCCCTCAACACTCAATCACAAAAGGAATAAGAGAAGTTGGTATTGAAGTATTATCCTATGTTTATGTTCAGTTTTATCCAAAAGTCTGAGATTTGATGATGCTTTTCTGAATTATTTTTATTCTGATTTCCTGGAGGTCAGTACCATTAGGTTGATAAAAGTGAATGCTCTTTGGGCAATATTCCCATAATCTGTCAGTCTCCAGAAGCTTCTATTTTTACCCTGCTCTGTAGCATCATTTTTTCTGCCAAAAGAACTTGGCTCATGGGGCAGTGACTGTACCTACATAGCTTCTTTCTTAGATTAAGTTCAAGAATGCTGAGAGAAAAACACAGCACTCTAACTTTGGGAACTGCAACCAAAGAACACATGGGCTCTAGAGTCAGGATTCAATTCCTGCCTGGATTCAATTCCCAGCTCTGTCATCTACTAGCTATTTGAGCAAGTTGTTTGCTCTCTTTATAACTCGGTGTCTTTATTCATAAAATAGGGATAGTAATAGTAGCTACCCCTAAAGTTTTTTAGTACGGAAAGATTTAACATATGTAAAATTCTTGGAATAGTACCTATCCCATATTAAGTGTTTAATTAATATTTTCTATCATCATGTTATTATTATTACTTTACAGACATATATAATGCATCCTTTTTCCCCATCTTTGAAGGATATTTTCCAACCACTTTTTGGTGTACCACTTAAGTTTCTTTTGTGTTTTTTTGTACTAATCTAGAGTCATTTATTGTTTCAATATTTACTCTTCATGTTGGCCACATGTCAAGTCCTTAAATTTATTGTCTTGACACTAAGGCGGCAGCTCCATTTCTGAAGCTGTTCTGAAAGGTCCCAGTTTCTCCCTGTGACCTTTACCCTCACACATGCATTGAATCACTGGTGGTCCTTATTACATGCCACCAAGGAGGAGTGCTTGTCTGCTGTTGTTTCAGTTAAGACATTTAGTCAATTCTGCTAAATAGAGCTCCGTGACTAAAAGCTGTCAATTAACCAGTATCTAGCTTTAATGCTTTACTTGGGGAGTGCAGGGACGAGAGAGCTATGTGTATCTTAATTCCGTGGTAGGACCCGGGATAGGAGCGAGCTGGTAATGAGGAAGCCAGCATGGAAATGTCAGAAGGTAAGACAAAGCTGAACAGGACAGAAGATAAACAGAGAATAGAAAAGCAGAATGAGGCTAAAGTTCGCAGTAGATGTTTCCTAAGACAAAGCCAACTGGACCACATTTTAGGATCACCTGGACATTTTAGAAGGACTATGTTCTGTCTTTCCTCTAAGTCATGCTTTGGGAAACTTAAATTACATCTTGGATTTCTGACCGAATTCCAATGAATCAAAATTTGCAAGAAAGAAGGGAAGGAAAGAAGGGGGAAAGAAAGAAGAGAGGGAAGAACAGGAATATTCTAGTACATATCCTAAGTTTGGTTCAACTTCATTCTAATCTGTTATACTTTCTACATATATAATTCATTGGGAAAATAAAATTCATTATAATAATGACGGTACAGAATCAAAACAAAATCTTCAGGAAATAAAAATTTAATGAATAATGATGTAACAATGAAAATGTGTTCTTCATACTCTAATAAGGCAGGAAGTGACCTAAAATGTTTCAGCCAAAGATTTCCTAACTAAATCTAAAAAAAAAAAGTTCACCAATTATAATAGAGATGACAAACAAGGCTTCCTCTCATATACCAACTGCAATCTAATGGTAGGAACTGCCTGGGCTACTGTATTGAGAAGAATTCTGAAGCTAATGTAGGTTGAGCAGGAAAGAGCACTGTGAACAATCAGTTACATCTGCCATGGTGGATATTTATGGCATACATTCCTTTGCTTTCACCATTCTGGGCTGTGAGGATGACATGTTCTAAGAATTCTAGTTAAAATCAAGACTTTGCTGTATATGTTACCACTAATGTTAAACAAATAGTTAATATGCACTATTTGTCCAAGGAACTACATAATATTCAATGAAAAGTAAAGTTCCAGAAAATTCCTTTAAAATAGAACTGCATCCACAATTGCATGTTTTTCGTAATTTATAACTTTTTATTGATTTCACTATATTTTAAACACTTGCTCAGACTTCATGAGCATTAAGATGTCCGTGAATGTAATCAAATAACCACAATCACCACATACAGAGATTCCACTAACTCTATCAACAACCACAGGCTAGGTGTGGTAGCTCATGCCTGTAATCCCAGCGCTTTGGGAGGCGGAGGGCAGGCAAATCACCTAAGGTCAGGAGTTAGAGACCAGCCAGGCCAACATGGCAAAACCTCGTCTCTACTAAAAATACAAAAGTTAGCCGGGCATGGTGGTGGGCGCCTGTAATCACAGTTACTTGGGAGGCTGAGGCAGGAGAATCACGTGAACCTGGGAGGCGGAGGTTGTAGTGAAGCGAGATCAGGCCACTGCACTCCAGCCTGGGCAACAGAGCAAGATTCTGTCTCAAAAAACAAAACAAAACAAAACAAAACAAAAACCACAAAGTCGATAGCAGCCTCACTTTCCTAACAATATTTTCCAAAGGAGTTTGCAATTTAGGCGCACTATACTTTAGTTAATAAAGGTCCTAAAAATTTAAATGCCGGGATCCCCAATTATTCTAACTTGCTCATGGGCATCTAATTCTGCATCTCAGAGATAAATCATCTTATCATTTAGATTAGTAGCCCTTAGCTTTTTGACTTTCTGTGCATGTTTAAGTGTCTTTTCAGTTTGGTTTCTTTTTAATTAGGAGAAGCAGCCTTGTATTTTAAGAATGTCACTGTTTAAAACAACGTGAATTTTACATAACACATTTCCCTTGAAGCATCTGCAATGAACTCAGTTTTATAAATCAAAACAAATATGAATTTAAATCCAACCATTAGGTTCTATAGCCAAAATTATGTTCTTGACCCTGTTGGTATAAAAATTAAAATTCCTTTGTTCAAGATTAATCCCTCCAATAATACATGATTTTCATAAATCTCTTTATTTCTGGGAAGTTCAAAAGGAGCAAACACAAAATTTGCAGAAAAGCACCAAACTAGCAATTACAGTCTCTAATGTAATACCTAAACTACAATGCTCCATTCCAACAGATTAAATATTAAGCTTTTCAAACAATTTATTCAATTCCATAGAACAGAAAGGGCAGCAGAGAAAAAGTGCAAACTTTGACATTAGTTGCTGAGTTTAGTGTTGCTTACAGTTTTCTTCTTTACTCTCAATCCTGTTAAAAAATAATGCAAACCTGTTTTTATTAATTTACATTAAGTTCACTTAACACTGATGAAACAGATCAGAAATGTATAATGAGGAACATTTAACAAGCTCCCGCATTAGGGCTAATCATGCTCTGTTTACGAGAGCTTATTTCATTCTTGGAAAATATCCTGGTAGAAAGCTCCATCCTTATTTAACAAGTAAAAAGGAGAGAACCACCAGCTACTGATAACAAAGAAATGAACAAGCTTAATAATCTCCAATTTGGTTTTCCACTCCACTTAATGATGGAGGCAATGCGAGCTCTGTGGCCAGAGTACATGAGGAAGCATCCACAAGTACTGAAAATTTAATTAAAAGTCAGAAAGCCACCGCAATGAAGACTCAGCAGAAAGCCATTTATTTTTAAAATCTAATATATTCTTCATGACTAAAGGCTAAAGCACATGCTGACTTACGCATTTAGCTGTAACTGATTTAAGCTACTTGATGATTTTTTTTCTTTTTCTTTTTTTCTTTTTTTTTTTTGCTCACAGGGTGGTGCTCGATTTGCAATGAAGTAAATTGGCAGAATTTAATTTGGTGGATTTTTTTAACTCTGTAAAAAGAATCCTCATTAAAGCCACACGATCAGCTGTATACTTTTTTCATCATTAACTAGCCTAACTGCAGGTAAAAGAGATACAATTACGGATTTATATAAATCCTATTGTCAATTTATAGCTGAAAGACTAGTGAGTTACCTCATTTTAAATAGGTTATTTTTTTTTCCCTTAACCTTTCTTTGTTTTAATGAGGATTCAGTTTGTCACTGTCTGAGAAGTCTGCTGGCAGGAAAGTTTCTCAGAAATTATAAGGAATAAAAAGTAGGAATGGGAGAAGATACTTGTCTAAGTTTCAAATTTGCTGGAAGACTCGACATCTGAAATTCATCCCCAGAGCCGTATATTTATTGTCTATCAGCTGCCACGCTGGAGTACAGAAAGCCAAAACAACGAGAGCACTTAAGGAAGGCCTTGAGAAGAAAGGGAGTAGAGAGCAATACCCCTAGGTACGCTAGAGTTATGAGAAACATCACTGGACACAGTTGTGCCTTCCAGATGACCTTGGTATGGATATATTTTGCCTAGTTATTTTACCTTGCCTTGCCCAAAAAGGGGAGGGGGTGCTTTGAAGCAGCTGGGAGATCAGCGCAGAGTAGCACACTTATTCTGAGGCCTCAGAGTGAGACTTCAGAAAGCAACATTTCCCACCACCCCAAGAGATGTGACTAGACCTCTCCACTCCAGCCAAGAGCTTAACACCTTGCTGGTGTTGCTGTTAAAACCTAATTCCATCTGGGTGAACTTCATTCTGTGGAACTCAGTCACCACCTTCCCACTCCTCTTTCTGAGATCAGTTTTGGGGCCTTCTGAAGTCCGAAGCATTCTTGGCCTTTTCTTTCTCCTGCTCTCCAGTCTAGACTGAGTATTAGTTACCCCAGGTAACTAATACTAACCCACTACCACTGATTAAATTGGGGTGACCCCCTGGGGCTGGTCATCTCATTTTACCTCTGATACTCCCTGCAGAAGAGGTAAAAAAAAGAAGTGAGAATTTTCTCATAGGGATAGCACAAATCTCCAGTCTTTGTCCTGTCACACAGAAACAAGATTATAATATCTGCTGATTATGTTTATTGGTCAATGGGAATATGTTGCATGTTTTAAAGGATAAGATCAGGTCAAATACTTCTAGACTTTCCATTTTTCTTAATACCGTTAGTAGTTCTGTGCTTCCATATTTAGGCATTAGTCCAGGAAAGACAGAAAGCCAGATACTATCATTAGCTTCCACTTTTTCTGGTGCCCCTAAATGTGAAGATTTAGCACCTTTTTTTTTTTTTTTTTTTTTTGCATATGGTTCATTTGTTTTACTGTACGTCCTTGAGGCTAAGACTTATGAAATTATGATGTGTAGGTGTATAACTGACCCAAAAAACTAGTCTTCTGCTTCTGTAGAAAGAATCACGTTTGATGCTTTTTCCATTTTAATTTCCAAATCATCTAAATCCTACTAATATTTGGAATCAATAGTCTTCTTCCATAACTTCCAGAACTTTCTTGGTACCAATCCTTCCCTGGGAGCAATGAAAGCCAAATCACTTCTCTCATTGTATGTTGGATCCAATTTCCCTTATCAAAAAGCAACCCCCATAGGACCTAACAATTTAGGCTTTTATATAACACTGATCATATTCAAAGAGTCTCCAACATCTGTATGAGCTACCTGGGTAGGCCTAAACCAGACAAAATCTCTGTGCTGTGACCCTGTCTCTGTGCAGTGAAATGTTTTTTGAGCTTTTCACAAAGCAACATGGAACTTTTGGTAGCTTGGTGTCCAGAATGAAGTGCAATAGTCTACTCCTAACCACTTGTGAAGCATAACGAAAACCACAAGGAGATAACTGGGAGGCTCATAGAGAGCCTTCAGTACCTACTGACCCAGCAGTGCCCTTGGTAACTGACATTAATAAACTTCATCCTGATCTCACCACATCCAATGTAAAAATCCTGATAACATAAGATTCACCTTCATAAAAGCTGCCAAAACTATCAAAACAGTGTTCAAGGAGGCTTAGCAGCTATGACAAATGAGAACCAGGGCTCTTTGAATTTTAAGTTCCTCTTCCTTCCCATTCCAGTTTCACTACCACACTGCCATTTACACTTCTTCCAAATGCTTTGTTCCATTCTATCTAGTTATAGTGTTTCCTAACTCCTGCTTCCTAAGCCTCTGTCTCTCCAGTAGATAACTGTCTAATAGAGCCTCAGGGAGCTACTTATGAGATTTATTCTAGCTTTTAGTGGCCAAAGGAGATCACAGATTAAGTGTTCTAACCAACAGCAGTTTGGAAGGAATTCATCTGATGAGCAATTTGGTAGGATACCTCCAAAAAGCCTCAGACAGTCTTATCAGCTTGTTCCCCATCACCCACAACATGAACTCAATGATCTTCTGTTGACAGCTGTGCCCATCACTCAGGATCTTTGTTTCATCTGTTCTTCTTCTGCCTGGTTAAATCTGAACCAACCCTAGCCCATAAAGTCAGCTCTATTCACCAAGGTGCCATAATGCTCCCAGCACCCAAAAGTGACACAAAGACCAAATTTGTGTTTTACATAACTCACTCTGACTGTAGAACAGACAGGAAAACAATGGCATAGGAATTACTTATCTAAAGTGGAAGGCACAGCATGAGTGAGAAGAGGAGTTGGAAGTAGGGAAGGAACATATGTTCCCCATGTTGCTGGAGTATCAGTGCTTGCTAGGATATTCTTGCTTTTTCCTAGCATTGTCCAACTTCTCTTTCTGGTCATGGTTTTTGTTTTTGTTTTATACCTTAATAAATGTTTCACACTTTCTACCCCAGAAGAAAAAAATGAAGAAGACCTTAATATGGACAGTTCTATTATGCTTCCAACCTTACCAAAAACAATAAAATGTTTTCTTTGATGGATTGGAAGCCATAGAAACCCAGTAACTCACTATGGGTATGGGATCCAAATGAAAGAAAAAGTTGAAAGACTTTTGCAATAATATATATGAGGCTGAATGAGTATCTTAACTGGTGTACTAATGAAAGAAATGGGGAGGAAAGAATAAATTCAAGAACTATTTAACTGATAAGCTGGCAGAACTTGGTGACTGATTGTTAAGTGGTAGGTTCTTAGCTTGACATCTAGATGAATGATGATAGCACCAATTGCAATAAATAATATAGGATGCAAAGGGGAGAAGAAAAGGGTGAAGTTGGAACACATTCAATTTGAGATGCCTATGGAAAAATTAGATGAAAATATCCAGAAGCAAGCTGAATATAAGGACCAAAGAGGTCTAAATTGGGAATGTAGATTTGGACATCAACAGCAAGGATGATAATTAAAATCATTAAATGGATGAGACCACCTACATGGATGATGTAGAAAAATAAGTCATGAGCTGAGGCCAGTAGCACTGACAACCTTTGTGATTTCAGGCAAGAGGAATGCTTATGGCCAGCAGTTCAAGACCAGCTTGAGCAACATACTAAGACTGTGTTTAAAAACAAAGTAAAACTAAGAAACTCTATGAGATGAAATCAAAGGAAGAGGAGCCCAGAACAGAGATTAAGAAAGGTCAACTTTTCTAATCTCAAAGCACATTGTAGGCTTACAACACAGAGTGAAATCTGTGTGTGTGTGTATGTGTGTGTGTGTGTGTGTCTCCATGTGAATGGCTGTGCATAAGGATTATATGAGAATGGAGAAAGGTAGTGAAGGATGTATACCATACTGTACATGTAGGCTACAGGACTGAGACAGAAAAGGAGGGAATGGGGAAGAGGGAGAAAGGAAAGAAGGTAAGGCAAAGAAAGAAAAAAATCAATGTGTAAAAACAATTTCTATTAATGATTCCATTTAGGTAAGAGAGTGTGTGTGTGTGTGAGTGTGTATGTGTGTGTTCACATATAAAGAAAGTAAGAAAAAAATGAAAAAGGATAGCGTTATATCTATGTCTCCTCTCTGATTTCCCGGGATATATTCTCAAGTGAAAAAAGCAAAGGTTAATGTGCAAATTTGGTCCTATTTTGATACAATTATTTTTAAATTACTCATGAGAATATATTTTTGTATATGTATCTACAAAAAAGTGGAAAGTGTGGAAGGTTCTCACCAGTCAACTAATCCTGAATCCTTCCAAAGCATGGGATTGGGCATAGAAGGAGCAGCAATAATTAGTGTTCTCTTATACATTTTTATATTGTTTCACTCGTAACAACTAGATTGAATTGCTCTGTAATTTATAAAACATCCAATAAAAATTTTAAAAATCAGAGCAGTGGTTGCTTGAATTCAAATTCAGTTGCAGCAGGCAGTCCCTCATCACAGAGACCACCACCACATGTCTCTTGATTGCCCTATGACTCACTGCTGAGCCAGAGGCTACAGTCTATTAATGCGTCATCAGGCTACTATTTTTTGAACTCCTACTCATCGTTATCCTGCCCTTTACTGTTTATGAATCTTTTTTCTTCCTAAATTTTTAAATGCAGGCCATTTCTTATATACCTTTGACATCTCAAACATTCACTCCCCTTGGAATTTTTCAATTTATATGAGAAAGGCCAGGCATTCCCGTATAATCCTTGGAAGAATAAATAAGTTAATTATCTGAAAACATTAACCTTTGTTGAGTTAATCGTATCCACTTTATCAGTGTAACTAAAATGTCTTCAAATTCCATGTGATGTGCTATTATTTTTTTCAATCTGTAGTTTGGATTACAGAAATGGATAGCTAAAAATTTAAAGACCATTTGACTGTACATTCATGATAAATTAGAAATTAAAATATTCCCTAGATATTTCCAGGATCAAGTACTACAAAGAAAATACCATCTAAATAGCTGGAGAATATTGCCACAGGGGACAACACATCTATATATCCCACGGCAATATGCTTGGACTGAGGTCAAAAGCAAGATTAACAAGTGACTTAGATTCCATGGTAAAGACAGACGTATATTCTGCCTGAATGCTTCATGTTTTTCTCTTCTGCAACAAGTGACATCATATTTTGCATTCATTACATTAGAAGGAATAATACAAGATAAAATTAGTTTTAATTAGGAACAAAACCAAAGCTTTTAGATTTTACACAGCATTCTAAAAAGTGACCAAGAACCACTGCACCCTTCTAGGATCTCAACAAGGATTTAACTCTGGAATATCAGCTCAGTTCACGAAAGTTTTGATGTTCTGGTTCCAGCTCAGAAATTGAGAAAACATATAGTTTAGGCTCCAGTTTTCACTGGTCCATTGTTGAATACACAAAACACATTGTTTTGGTTCATGGTTTGAGAAAATACACTGAGTGGGTTCAAAATGAAGTCCAGAAGACGTAGAAATGTTTCATACTTTGTGTAACTGAAAAAAAAAATACAGGTAATTACTCACAATCTAGTTTTTCAAATACATTTTTCTGCTGAGCAACATGGTTAGTATTTTTGTCCTAACCAAGCAAAGGGTAGTTGGTATACTTTCCCAAATAAAGAAGGACTTCACTGCCACCAACTGAATCTTTTTACTAGAGAAAATATGAGTAGAAAACAAAGGATGACACTGAGGTACATGACCTCTTCTGCCTGTGAGGCACCTCAGCGTGCAGCTTGGTGGATGGTCTTCCTGGGGAGAGTAGACTTTGGATAGGCAGAGCAAGGCAGTGTGGAAGATGGGAGATAATCAGTCAAAATGGTTCCTGTCATACAACTGGGAGAGTTCAGGAGTCCATGCCAGTTCAAAGTTTACTGCTCCTGGGAGCTAGTTTCATAAATAAGAAGGTATAATCTGCAACCATTCAAGGACGCAGAAATTTTTGTTGATATGTGTCCTAAAACTGTAGGACATTTTTCCTTTATTAACATATCTGCCTTGCATGTTAATACATTAATCCTGCCTTGATCACCACTCAGCTCTGAATAGCCAGGGTTACAGAAATCTACATCATACTTCTAATTCTTGAGTATTAGATTTTTTCTTCTTCTCCTCTGGTTTTAATTGTGCAGAAGCAAAGCCAACATAAGCAATGTAAAAATCAAGTCTTGCTAGTTAAATGTAAGAACACAGAGCAAAATATCTGAGAAAGGTTACACCTCTTTAAAGATGCAAATTGATAATGGAGCTCAATATCAAAACAACAGAGTGCTGTTAATTTTTAAAAAGGTGCAAATTGCTAATCTTACTTAAGGCTTTTTTTAAAATTGCTTATTAAGAGTCCTAGCACAAAAAAATTAAACAAAATTAACTCTTAAAAATAGAGGCCAAAGGGCTAAATACAAGCTGCACTATAATCTTTTGCTTCATTTTGGATTTCAGGGAGAGTTGCTAAATTTTGGAGACCTTATATTTACCCCAGGGTTGGTCTAAAAGTTCCCACACTCGGTTTTTCAGTTATCTATTGCCACAGTATTTCCACATATCAACCCCAAAAATCTGGTGGTATACAACAATTAGCATATATTTAATTCACAAGTTTGAGGGTTCAGCTGATCTTGATCAGCCTTGGCTGATCTTGCCTGGCTTCACTCATGCATCTGCAGTTAGCTGTGGATTGACTAAGAGGCTCTGCTGATCTTAGCTGGGCTTGCTGACATGTCTGGGGTCAGCTATTCATTGACTGATTTGCTGACTGAGGTGATAAGGCAATGGGATGCTACTCCATTTGTTTCACTCTCTAGCCGGCTAGCCTAGACATAATCTCATGGCGATAACAGAGGAGAAATAGTTGAAGCAGAGACATGCAAGCATTTCTTCCAACCGTCTGCAAGTATCACACACACATAGATTAATATTTGTTTTGCAGTCATCCTGTGAAGGTGGAATAGACCCTCTGACCCCAATTAGTAGGTTGGATATCCAGACTGATAATACATCGCACACCAAGAGAATTTGAAAGAAAGGTTATTAGTCACACAAGGGACTTTTTGGGCGGGGGCAGGGGGGCGGTTGGGGGCAGGGTAGACACAAGACAATCTGGAATGACAAGACAGGAGAGTGACTTGAGCCTTTATAGTGGTCAGGGGTTGGGGAGGGGGAAGGGATTGTCATGTGTGTGAGGGTTTTCAAACTTCTCTGTGATGCAAAGAAGCCAGGGGTGTATGTGTGTTTTCTTGTCTAAAGTACCAGATGTATGGTGGTGGGAAAGAGAAGGGTGGACGTGGCTGGGTGCAGTGGCTCACGCCTGTAATCCCAGCACTTTGGGAAGCTGAGGTAGGTGGATCACCTGAGGTCAGGAGTTCAAGACCAGCCTGAACAACAAGGCGAAACCCCATCTCTACTAAAAATACAGAATTAGCCAGGTATGCTGGCAGGTGCCTGTAATCCCAGCTACTTGGGAGGCTGAGGCAGAAGAACCACTTGAACTTGGGAAGCAGAGGTTGCAGTGAGCCGAGATCACACTATTGCACTCCAGCCTGGGCAACAAGAGCGAAATTCTGTTTCACAAAAAAAAAAAAAAAAAGTATGGGTGAAGTCCAAATCCTATCAAACAGTCTAACCTCAAAACTGGAATCAAACTCTTTATTACAACATTCCATTGACCAAAGGAAGTCATGTGGCCAAACTCAGAATCAAAGGACAGAGAAATCAACTCCAGTGAAAGAAATTACCAAGTAATATGCCAAAGGTGCATGGAAACAAGAAGGGTACAGAATTGAGAAAATTAATGCAATCCAACACCTAACGAAGACGGATACTCAGGACCAAGGTACTGTTGTCTCCAGAAAATGCTTTGTATTTGTATGATGATAACAATGGGTTATACACCCAAGACATTGAAGATATGTAGCAAGGAATGATGAATCCAGAGTTAATGAGTTTATGTGACCCTCCAAAAAGGAAAAAGAAACACCAAACCTAAAAATCTTCTACTGAATCTGATATGTTGAGGGTGAGCTGGTGGGGATCTAGGAGTGCAGGGTAAGTGCTGCTAGATCCCAAATTTGATGTCTCTTATTTCTCAACCTATGACATTAGGTCCTGCTGATTCAGTATAATTACCCCTTGGTGAATCCTCCCAAGAAAGAAAAACCCTAACCTGGTCCTAAGTCTCCACAACATTTATTACAGTTTAACTTCTCCTTCCCCTACCCCATTATTTGAACTTGAGAAATATATCTCAATTTCAATATTGGTCTACATAAAATACAGCAAGAAGAGAAAGCTTGCTGACCTCCAGTTTCCCATTCAAGTTCTCCCCACCTCATACAGTAATTTAATATAAAGACACTATAAGTACTCTTTATGTTATTCACCATTCAGTTATTCCTCCCTCCATCCTACCAGCATATACAGGGCACCTAGTCTGTAAGAAGAGTAAAGATCTTGCTACTTCCCCTTCAACAGCACTACCCCACGCACACCAAAGCATGCTGTGCTTACCCTCTGCCTCCTTCCAGAAGCTGAGTGTGGAACTACTGATTTCTCAGAACCAGCAGCGCTGCACAGACGAGTCAGCCAAACCCAGCAAAGTAAGCAAACAGAATTTTATTGCCAAAATTTAAAACAATGTATCTGAGTAGTGAGCTAGAAACTTCAAATTCTAGATTCCTTAGGAAAAGACCCCACTAGAAAAAGATAAGAATCCCATGAATAGAAAGGGATAATAACTCTTAAGGGAATTTGAAATCCTCAGGAGAAAATATGCCAATTAAAACAAATTTATTTTAAATGCCCACTCTCTTTCGCCTCTCGCATCCAATCAATCACATGTTCTGTCCACTTGACCTCTAAATTATCCATTAAATCCATCCACTTTTATCTGTCTCCTTAACCTGCAGATAACCAAAATACTTATGTGCCTTCTGTCCATGACTCACCAGTATTTTCAGAAGGAATCCCTAACCCCATTACACAGACTATAAGACTTTCCATGAAACTGTCTCTTTTCCACCTCTTCAGTCTCATCTTTTTCCAGTACATACTCTGTATCTCCCATATGCATTTCCCTGGGCCCACCACATTTATTAAAGGCTTCAGTCTTTTGTAAATTGCCTTTGCCTAGAATGCCCTTTAGTGACCCAAACAATCTCCAAATGATAATCTTCAAACTATTCTTCACATTCCAGTTCAAAAGCCTTATGCACTGTGAATTCTTTCCCACCTCTTCACAGTTAATCATTTCAGGCCTCTGCATGCTCAATCTCTTCTACCTATCTCTAATGCAGCCCAAGTCAGAGCTTCATCATAAGAATTTTTGACCTATTTGTTTCTGATTAGAATATGAGCTCCTTGCAAGTGGACACCATCTCATTCTTCTTTGCTTCTTCTCTATCCCTACCTGGCTCTTAGTATAATGCCTGGTACCTAGCAGGCACACAACACATGTCTGACAAATGAATAAATGAATATATTATTCCTTCCTGACAGATCTTTTACCTCTCCCACACCAACAGAATGTTATGCCCATAGTGGTGACTGAGACAAACTAAACATGGAATCGGTACTATAAACTTCTGAGAAGCACAACCTAAAAGATCAAGATAATAAAACACACACACACAATGAGAGACACATGGAGAAGTGGAAAAGAGAATGAGAGGGAAGAACTGAATGAGAAGAACCAGAAAAGATCATAGAACTAACAGACAGAAAGAGTTTGGACAGGCAAGAAGAAACAAACAAAGCAAGGTGAGAGTTATGACAGTAAAAGATGGCTTGGACACCAAGAGAAGGAAAGAGATGGAAAGCACTCTTCATAGAGAAAACAGAGAGCAAGGAAGAAGAAGAAAGCTAAGGAAACTAAGAAGAACCAATTACAAGGAAAGCAAAAAAGACTTATTCAAGGAGTATGGTGTTAAAAAGTAAATGAAGTGAAAATTTTTAAGGGTTAAACTCTACCAAAAAAAAATAAACAGTATGATGGCTAATTTTTACAAAGTAAAACTTAAGACAAGTGAAGAAAAAGCATAACAAGTGTTTTGCTCATGTTTATATGTCATAAAATATTAAATAAGAATTAAAACACTTTACCAATAACTCTGTCTCTGTGCAATACAATCTACACTGTTCTTTTCTGGAGAAATGAACTCACTGTGTGACTCTGTTCCGGCACCTAATCTTTCTAGCGCCAAGAGTTGTTTCCTCGTAAAAACCAGGCCAGTTATATTGACCTACCTAGGTAGGATGTCCTTTAGTAACATAAACCTCCTCCAACTGATAATCTCCACACCACTCTTCACATCCCAGTCCAAATGCCTCATGCACTGTGAATTCTTTCCCACATCTTCAGAGTTCATCATCCCAGGCCTCTGCATGCTCAGCACCTAGGTAGGTCAATATTATTGGTCTGGTTTTTAAGAGGAAACAACTGTTGGAACTAGAAAGATTAGGTGCCTGAACAAGATCTCACAATGAGTCCATTTCTCCAGAAAAGAACAGTATAGATTGTATTGCACAGAGACAGAGTTACGTAAAGAAGAGAAAGACTTATGCAAACCTCTCATGGCAGAAGAAAAGGGAAATATAAATGAGCAGAAGGCAGAGAAGGCAAGTAAAAATTTGTTGATAGGTTCCTATAAAGTGTCCAGGGCTTTAAACACACCACCCTGTGTCCAACAATGTATGTCCTAGAATGACCAAGAATCAAGCCCATGAAAGAGAAAGAGAGGGCTTGCTTTCTCTCTCTTGTGAGCAGCAAACCACAAGTTCATTCAGTTCCTTGATTTAGGAGTAGGGCCAGAGACACAAGGAGAACCCAAAAGAGAGGGCTGATATGGTAGGGAATCCCACACAAGTAGCAAGTTGAGGAAGCATCCAACAGCTTGTCCCTTCCTTGACTCCACGCTTCCTGCAAGTTGTGTCCTTATATACATGGGAGGGCCTTCCAGCAGCGGCAGTGAAACTGCTTGTGACATTTGAATCTCCTGGGCTTCCACTGCACTTCTCAAATAGCCATTATCTCTGGATTGCAATCACAGGGCTACAGGCAGTCTCACCCACTGGACTATGAACAACTTGAGGTCAGCGCTTGTGTTTTCCTCGTCTCTTCATACGCAACACCCATCAAGATACTCAGCATGTAGTAAGTGATAAGTAAACTAAGTGAAAGAATAGATGAATAAATAAACAAGAAAATGATAAATGCTGCTTAATCTTTAAGCCAAGTCCCCTGAGGGTTTGACAGTTCTCTGGGCACCGAGCTACAATTCAAAACATTTACCACTAGATGGCACTATTTTAATGAGGCAATAAAGCCCTTATTCTAGCATCCTTACTATCAGATACAGGTAAGTGCTTTAATCAGAGTATAAAATGTATTACTAAAAGAGGGAATCTTCTAACCCTGTAATTTCTTACAATTTCATAATACTCTAATTCTTTACTTGTCAAGAGGAAAATACTTTCCAACAATTTTTCTAAATTCTCACTTTCCCCCATGCCACTGGTATGGCCTCATAGATCACTATTAGGAAGTTGAATCCTTTGAAGACCCCCTCTATAAACCTGGAGAACCTCCCTTGTTAGGACTGGCTATTGTTATAGGTGTTCTCAACCTCATATACCAGGGCTTTAAAATCACATCCCTGGGGACAGAGTCAGCCCTAGACAATAACCACATAAGCGGCCACCCATCTCATGGCATTTGTGGAGTTTCTCAAAGTTGAAATTCCTAGGCCATTGTCACCATGGCCAGTCAGAACAAGGCTTAGCAGCAGTAACAGGCAGTCAGGCACTGGGTGAGTCTCTACACACTGCTAGCAGATTCAAGGAGACAGGGGACCCAAAATATGTCTCTGAAAAAAGTGGGATGGAAAGTAGCAGGAAAAGAGAAGGGCAATTTTCCAAGGCTTCCCAGCCCACAGCAGTAATGATCATCCTGGGGCCAAGCCATTAAGTCCCCTTCATTTGGGCTCAAAAAAGCCATTTTCCTCATGGAAAGACAAAACAAACCAATTCATGATTTTGCCTCTTCTCTGTATACCAATAAGGTAATTACTGTTAAAAGGTGTACCTGTTACATTGGTTTAATTCCTTTTTAAATAAACCTGGTATTGAGAAGTCATGTCTTCATTTTTGATAGCTTCCTTCCAAAGGTCCGAAGGGGCATGCTGATCTTTAGATTCTCAGAACGCCCTCCCCCTGCAGCTGCTGCAGGTTCCAGCTTGTCACGCCCAAGCCACTCCTTCTTCTGTTCCTTCTACAGGCTGCTACTTGCCTGGCACTGTTGAGCACATACCGCCTCACTCAGGAACTCTGGGAGAGCAAAGATCATGCCTTTTGTACCTTTTAAAATCCCTTTTTTTTGCCTAGCACAAAGCCCTGTTGAATAAGAAAGAGAATAAAATAGCCTAAGTTTGAAGCTACTCTAGAACTCAGCAATTAACTCATCTTCATCATAGCTTATAGGGCAGCTGCACATCTTAAGTGGCACCCAAGTCTACATCATCCAAACCTCATCTGTTTAGATCCGAACTCATCATGTCCTCCTTCTATCCCCTTTCCCCAGATCTGCTCCTCTTCCTGACTTCCTTCTCTCTTTTGATGGCACTATTGCTCTGCCAGGCATCCAAGCTCAAAACCACAGACTAACGTTTGCCTTTTTCCCCTTCCTTGCCCCCCCTTGCTTTCACCCCATCTCCCCTTTGCATCTCCACAGCATGTTCAGGCCCTCAGTCTCTCCTGCCTTAGAACTTGTCTCTCTGTTACAGGTTAAGATTTTTGAGGATGGAGAGCCTTTATTTACTGATTTTCTCATTGTCTTTAGGGCCTTTCACAATAGGAGTACTCAGTTTATTAATTCATTTACTTGAGAATGTATTAGATGCTGGCCACAAAGCAATGAATAAGATAGGAGATATACATACACACAGAAAGACTATACTGAATATCAGTGAAATTTAAGTAAAAATGAAAGATTGAGCTTGAACTAACCCATCCCTAGAAGCTTCTCAAAGTATCTCTTATTTAAGAATAAAAACTTGTTTCCTTGTATTATAAAATGTGCAATATTCTATGGAGTAGGACATGAACTACTTTCACTCAACTATAAAGCCAATGAAAAGAAAATGAAATTGTCCAGATTTGGGCACAGAAGAGGCAATTTAGAAGAATGACAATTTAGTATTGAACTATTTTTAGAGGTGAGCGATACCCTATGTTCTGAACTGTCCCTGGCCTCCTGCCCAAATAAGAGACTGGCAAATCTGATTTATAATTTTTAGAAAAGATGATAAAGGAATGGTGCACAATGCCTTCCAGATTACATTTGGATTTTAATAGAAAATGCCAGTGCTCCTGTCTCCAAGGGTGATGCATACTGGAACCTTCAGGTGCTCTGGCATTTAGCTCATGAGGGCTATTCCTGGCCCACCTGATGACATCACACAGGCTTTCACCCCATCATAGGCAGGAACAACCCTGGTACTACTGCACCCATCAGAGTGTCTCAGGCTATGGAATGATAGTACTGGCTCCCCCTTCTTTTAAAGGATGACTCTCAGTGTCTCAGAGAAATAAAAACAGTCAAGAGCACAAGCTCTGGGGTCAGAAAGATCTGGTAATGGTGATAACTATTGTTGCTGCTGCTGTTACTACCTTTATCACTTTTAGTATTCAGGATTTCCCCGGGCTATATCAACCCCAGCCTATATCCAGGGCACTGTGGGGTACACCACTACTCCCCAAAACCTGACTCTGAGTTCTGGGGCATACCAACTAGAGACATGCAGAAGCTGGAATATTTGCTAAATAAGAAAGCATGAGGTCTCTCCAAGCCTTCACCTAGCACCCACCCCCTCCCAGTCCCTACATTCCATTCCATAATCCACAGCTAATACTTATTGGGTTATTTATTGCATGCCAGGCACTATGCTAAGACCGTCACACACCTGACCTTATCTAATCTTCACACAGCCCTATGAAGTACATTATATTAGTATCTCTGCTTCCAGAGGAGAAAACTGAAAATTAGATAGGATAATCTTTCTTCAGGTCATACAGCCAGGAAGAAGAGGGAGCTTTCTGAATATTTTTATATTTTTTCCTCCAACTTTTTACAAAGACAACTTATATTTGGTTTCCAATTTCTGTTTTAAATCCCTACTTTGATATTAGACCATATTGTATCAGTAAATTAAGCCCTGACATTTAAGGAGAAGTCATTCATTTAGATGCCTAAGTATAATTCTTTTTTTGGGGAGGCAGCAGGGGGCAGTACGGAGTCTTGCTTTGTGGACCGGACTGGATTGCAGTGGCACGATCTTGGCTCACTGCAACCTCTGCCCCGGGTTCAAGTAATTCTTATGCCTCAGCCTCCTTAGTAGTTGGGACTACAGGCACACACCACCATGCCAAGCTAATTTTTGTATTTTTAGTAGAGATGGGGTTTTGCCATGTTGGCCAGGCTGATCATGAGCTCCTGACCTCAAGTGGTCCACCTGTCTCAGCTCCCAAAGTACTGGGATAACAGGTGTTAGTTATCCTGTTATCCCAGGCCTAGGTATAATTCTATATCCATGAGCTAACCTTGGCCAATGTTCCTGGAATATCTTTTAAAATATATATTTTGATAGAATTAAAAATATCTTGTAATTATCTGTAAGACAAAGGTTGTCATTTTACAGATGAGAAAAATAAAGCCCACAGGTATTTCATATGTCTTGCTCTAAGTGTCATAGCAGGAAGAGAGCTGGAATCCAGGGCACTTCTCTTCCCAAAGGGCTCAGCTCACCAACTAAGACTAACTATGAACAGCATGAAATTATAAATAATGGGCTCTTCCTTATAAGTAGAATTGCATGGTGGTTAAGAGCAAAGGCTCAGGAATCAGCCCAAACAGGCTTCTTCTCATTTCCATTATTACATGACCTTGGTCAGCTAGTGATATGGCTGGGCTGTGTTCCCACATATTGTGGGAGGGACCCAGGTGGGGTAACTGAATCATGAAGGCCAGTCTTTCCTGTACTATTCTTGTGATAGTGAATACACCTCTCAAGATCTGATGGGTTTAGCAGGGGTTTCTGATTTTGCTGCTTCTCTCATTTTCTTTTGCTGCCACCATGTAAGAAGTGCCTTTTGCCTCCCGCCATGATTCTGGGGCCTCCCCCTGCCGTGTGGAACTGTAAGTCCAGTGAAACTTCTTTTTCTTCCCAGTCTTGGGTATGTCTTTATTGGCAGCATGAAAACAAACTAATACAGCTAGTGAGGTCTCACAAGAGCTTGCAAAGATGACTTCACCAGGCTATCAGACAGGAAAGGGAACAAGAAGAACCATTAGAGACAGAGTCATGGAGGCATGAAATAGCATGGGGTACTCAGAGGGATAAGAGTAAGATATTGGTAGAGCATAAGAACCAAGGCACAAGGTGGGGGATGAGGAGGCTGGAGGGGTAAGCAGAGGCCAGTGATATGTCCAGGTAAGGAGCTTACACTTTACTATGCAGGTGACGAGGAACCAATGACAGGTTTCAATAGGATGGCAACAAGGTCAGATAGGTGTTTTGGATAGCTCTGATGATCTATCTCCAATGTCTCTTGTCTTTCTACCTGCCTGAAACAACCTTGCACCTTCTCTTCTTCAAACCAAATTCAAAATGAAGTTCAAGGTTCTGCTCATAATTCATCACCATTGGAAGGCCTTGTCTGATGCTCCTACCCCATGAGGTTCCTTCCCTTTTTCTGCATTCCCTCAGCAGGTCTGATCAGCTCCATCACGGCTCCCTTCATCAGCCTTGGAACAGTCGTCAAGACCTCCAGAGGCAAATGTGTGTGCAGCCACCAGATGATGGTTCTTTCAGGGTAGGACACTGTGTATCACTTTGGGACCCACTCCAGTAGCCCACACCCAGCAACTGCTCTGACAGGACTGCTGCAGCTGGAAGAGAGGTAGCAGACTGTTTATCCTGCACACACTTCACATGTTCAGAAAACAGAAAAATTTCCTCAGAAATCCTGTATTTCTCCAGAATGCAAGGGTTCCCAGGGAAATTTCGGTCACCTGATTCTCCAGGGGCCTTCTTTCCACTAGCAGAAACACAAGTGCCTGCTGCAAGGGCAAAGCTATTCAATTAGCTCTCATTGAAGTTTCTTCTTTTCCCCACAGGTGTAAATTGGGAGCCTGGCATGTTGTTTTGAACTTGACTCAACATAAAAAGATATTTATTTCCAGACTGTCCCTGGCTCCAAAGAAGGAGGCAAAGACACACTGGAGGCCTGCAAAGTTTACCCTACAAGCCCCAGTCCTCTACCTGGGGGAAATCAAGCACAGGGAAGATTTTGCTAAGCAAGTTATAGGGTAATTCATTCTTCCTGGACCTGCAGAGAAGAGTGTAGCAAGCAGTATCTAAGGTATCCTAAAAGTGGTTAAATATGTAGACAGCATATGATTGCCATGCACCACGGTAAATTTTTTCTTAGGAAAAAAAAAAGTAATTGTAAACTCAGAATTATAGAAGCCTGCACTTTTCAAAACAAGTTTGGTCTAAGATTGCATCAAATCTATTGTCACAATTCTTACATTTGACAACAGAAACAGAACATATTTTCTACAATTGCTGCTTCTAAATAATTTCAGCTATATTCATACAATTGTCCTTCAATGTCTCTCCCTTCATGAACAGCACATAATACACTTGATGACCTAACCTCTGTCTCCCAGGTGAGTTTTACCTCTTGCCATTCTCACAACACATACCTTCTACTCCAGCCAAACTGATCCAAAGCATTTTCTCATATGGGCCGCATTCTATCTCAACTCTATTCATTTCCCATGCTATTCCTTTTCCTTATAATATATCCACACTCACACCCCTATCTTTTCAATTTTCTGGTTAGTTCCAATTTTTAAGTACAACAACCAAAATTTATTAATGCCTTAAGTACTTCTGACATTGCATTAGGCATTACTACATTAAATGCAAATAAGACATGCTTTCAAAGTCCATCTCAGACAGCATCTTCTCCAGAAACCAGCCTCACCTCTTCCTCTTTCGGGATCCAAGAAGGTTTATTATTTATTTTGCAAGAGAGCTTATCATTCTCCATAACAACCAGTTGTTTACTGATTATGTCTCCTATCAGGCTATGAGCTTTCTGACATCAGTAACAATGTTTTATATTTCTGTCCTCACCATCCCCACCCATAAAGCCTGGTCCTTCGCATTTGTTCAACACATGCTTACCCAATGAATGAAGAAACGAATGAATTCCACTGACAGACTTTGCATGGCAACAAACAGACCTTTGTCTGGGGAGTCCATCATGCTGGTTTAAAATATCAGGTATATTTTGCTGGCTATGATTTAGAAAAATTAATTAAACTATATCTTCATCTAGTCAACAAATAGGGCAATGTAGCAATGAACTAGGCTAACTCAACTCTTGCTCTTATCGAATTTATATTTTAAAGGGGGAAGACAAAAAACCAGTTAACAAACAAGTAAAAACAATTGTAAATTGTAATAAATACCATAAAGAAAAGAAACAAGATACAGAGATAGAAAATGACAGAGAAGGATCTTTAGTAGTCAGGCCAGAACTCTCCGATACAGTGACATTGAAGTGAGACCTATTAAAAACTGAGGCACTAGTCAGAAGGAAACAGAATTCTAGGGAATGGGAAAAGCATATGCAAAGACCCTAAGATAAGGAAGAACTGCAGACTTCAAGACCTTAAAGACCTTTAGTGGAATTAAAGCACAGTGAACAAGGAGAATAGTAGATAGTGGGCTGGAAAGACCAGCAAAAGACAGATCTCATATGGCCTTGTATGCAGACCCCAGGAAGGAATTGGGATTTTTTTTCCCCAAGTATGATAGAAAAGCATTGAAAGATTTTAGAAGAAAAGTTACTTAATCAGATTTGGATTTCAAAAGATCACCTTTCCTGCTAAAGGAAAGGCAGAATTAATAATATTTAGGATGAAGTACATCCCTGAATTGCTCCTACCTTTTAATGGAAACAACTTCATGATTTAACTCTTTAGAATATGGGTCAACAAACTTTGTCTAGAGAAAGTCATATCATAAATATTTCAGGCTTTGTAGTCTGTATGGTCTCTGTCACAATTACTTAACTCTGCCACGAAACTCTTTAAAAAAGCAGAAAATATATAAATAGATGAGTGTAGTTGTATTTCAATGAAACTGCATTATAAAAATAGGCAGTGGGCTGGATTTGGCCTACAAGCAATAGTTTGCTGACTCCTGCTGCAGTTTTCTTATGCAGTTTTTATTATAGTTAAGCAGTTTCCATTGATTCCTATTTTGCTTAGGGTGCCTATTAAGGATGGCTGCTAAATTTTATCAGCTGCCCCTTCAGCATCTATTTAACCATGTAATGTCACGCTTTTAATTTGGGATGATTACACTGGTAAATCTCATTTTGTTTAATTGTGTTCCTGAAATAAACTCTACTTAATCTCATTGTTTTTTACACCCCTGGATTAAACTTATGGGTTGATTTTTAGAATTTTTATCTCTACATGCATAATAAAGTTGTTCTATAATCCTATTGTTTAGGCACTGTCCTTATCGGGTGTTTGTGCTAAGGATATGTGTATTAGTCTGTTCTCACACTGTTAATAAAGACTTACCTGAGACTGGGTAATTTATAAATGAAAGAGGTTTCATTGACTCACAGTTCCACATGGTTGGGGAGGCCTCACAACCACGGTTGAAGGCAAATGAGGAGCAAAGACACATCATACATGGTGGCAGGCAAGACAGCTTGTGTAGGGGAACTGCCCTTTATAAACCCATCAGATCTCATGAACTCTGTTCTTTGTGATATTCACTATGATATTCATGATCTCTGTTCTTTCTGATATTTACTATCACAAGAACAACATGGGGAAGACCTGCCCCCATGATTCAATTATCTCCCACCAGGTCCCTCCCATGACACACGAGAATTTGGGGAGCTACAATTCAAGATGAGATTTGGGTGAGGACACAGCCAAACCATATCAATATGGTAGCACTACAGTATTGAATGAGTGGCTTCTGGTTAAATATCTTGAATTAGAATCTGCTCCTCTACAAAGAACAAGAGGAAATGACAACTAAGAAAGTTTATTACTTTTTTGAAAGATGAAAGGAAGATGGACTGGAGGTAACTAGTTTAGCAGAGCAGAGAAAAGGCTACAATCTAAACCTCTGCCATAGAGGATACATTGAAGAGGTAAACTGACTCAATCTTGACCAGACAGAATAATTGAAAGCACCACCTCTGCCAAGATTCAATGATGAGAGGTTGGATGGAAAGCAAGTGAACTGGTCAAATTTGTTTAAGGAACAATTAGGTGGCAGGCTGTAGTTCTAGTCAGATACAGTTGTCTCTGAAGGTCAGAAGAAAATGGAACTACGTTTTCAAAGTACTCGAGGGAAAATATCAACCTAGAATTCTATATTCAGGAAAAATACCATTTTTAAAATAGACCTTAAAAAGGAAGAAAATTCTGACACATGCTGCAGCATGGATGAACCTTGAGGACACTATGCTGAGTGAAATAAGGCAGGCACAAAAGGAAAAATACCATATGACTCCATTTATATGAGGTACTTAGAATAATCAAATTCATGGAGATAGAAAATACAATGGCGGGGCCGGCCCCGGTGGCTGACGCCTGTAATCCCAGCACTTTGGGAGGCCTAGGTGGATGGATAACCTGAGGTGGGGAGTTTGGGACCAGCCTGACCAATGTGGTGAAACCCCATCTCTACTAAAAATACAAAAATTAGCCGGGCGTGGTCGTGCCTGACTGTAATCCCAGATACTCGGGAGGCCGAGGCAGGAGAATTGCTGAAACTCGGGAGGTGGAAGTTACAGTGAGCCAAGATCATGCCACTGCACTGTGCCTGGGTGACGGAGGGAGACTCCATCTCAATTTTTTTTTTTTTTAAAAAAAGGAAAATTCAATGGTGGTTACCAGGGATTGTGGGAGAGGAGAAATGGGGAATGTGTTTAATGGGTATTGAGTTTCAGCTGGGGAAGATGAAAACATTCTGGAGATGGGTAGTGGTGATGTTAACGTACTTAATGCCACTGAACTATACACATTAAAATAATATGTTTTGCATTATGTATATTTTACTACAATAAAAAAATAGTTTCCAATTTTTAGACAGAGTGACATTTGAGATTTCTGGTCCTCATTAAGTACAACTACAAACCCTGAAACATTTCAGGAGGCAACCAAATGAAAGCTCCAAAAGATGAAAAGGGAAAGGTGACTCCCAGACTGGAGGAATACTATAGTGGCAGGGCATCTTATGTCTCCACCCAAGTAAAGACCTAGGTCTAACGTTTCCTCTTCCCCAACTTAACAACATTAGGTACCCAGGTAGATGCATTCCTCCCACATACAAACATGAATCCCACAGACAACACCAAGGTGATTCCAGCAGTACCAGAAAGGTTAGGGGTATCAACAAGGAGCCCCATCATCAGTAAGCAGACAGAAGTGTTCTCCCTCCCACCAGGACTGAAACAATGCTACTCCACCTAGAGACACCAATAGCAGGGGTGAGGAGCAGCAGAGTCAAGGAGAATCCCACCATAACAGCATTTCCTATCCCCAACAAGCAGAGGATGCAAAGCCACAAAAAGAACCTGGCATAGAAAATACTCTTTTTCCCTGTCACAGAATCTTCTATCCCACAGAGAGACCCCAAGTGACCAGACAGCACTGCCACAACAGGCACCCAGCCCAGGAAGACTTCCTCCCCAAGCTGACTGTCTGCCCCCACCCAGGGACACCAGGTGGTCAGCCTGTAGGAAATCCTCTACCCCTCAGGCTGACTCTATTTCTCACAAACCACCAGCAGGGACCCATGGGAGCCCCAGCAGCAGAAAATAGATTAACTCTCCAAAATAGCACCATAATGCTCTGAAAATCAAATTGTCACTGGAACCCAGTCCACAAAAGTAGCCAAGATTTTCATACCGAAATTAAACAAGTTGGCTCCTGTTAAAATTGAATATAGAATTAAGTCATATAATACAAATAGTCAAAATATTCAAGACACAGTTAAAAAAAAAAACAAACCCATAACACTAAGAACAGGGAAAATTACAAATTGAATGAGGAAAGATAATCATCTGACATTAACACCACCATGAAATAGATCTTGGAACTGACAAGGATTTCAAAGCAGCCACCAGAAAAATGCTTCAGCAACAATTACAACTTGTCTTAGAAAAAAATTAAAAACTGTAAAATCTCACCAAAGAAACAGAAGTTATAAATAAGAACCAAATGGAAATTGTATTGGTCCATTTTTGTGCTGCTGATAAAGACATACTGGAGACTGGGAAGAAAAGGAGGCTTAATTGGACTTACAGTTTACGGCATTTCTTACATGCTGACAGCAAGAGAAAATGAGGAAGAAGAAAAAGCAAAAACACCTGATAAACCCATCAAATCTCATGAGACTTACTATCATGAGACCAGCGTGGGAAAGACTGGCCCCCATTATTCAATTACCTCCCCTTGGGTCCCTCCCACAACATGTGGGAATTCTTGGAGATACAATTCAAGTTGAGATTTAGCGGGGACACAGACAAGCCTTATCAGAAATCATATAACTGAAAAATACAATAACAGAAATTTTAAAATCTCTGAGTGGGCTCAATAATAGAGTGAAAATTGCAGGGGATAAAATTAGTAACCTTGAGGAAAGATCCATAGAATTTACCCAATCTGAACAACAGAAAGAAGATAGAAAGAAAAAAAAAAAAAAAAAAAACAGAGCAGAGCCAGCATTAGGGACCTGTGTGATAATAATAACAGATACAACAATCATACAATCAGAGGTCCAAAAACAGTGGAGAAGGAAAATAGGGATAAAAGAGTATTTGAAGATAAAATGTCTAAAAACTTCCCAAATTTGGCAAAATAATTGAAAGTACATATTTAACAAACTGAGCAAACTTCAACATGATAAACACACAAAAAAAAATCATACCAAAACACATCATAATTAAATTTCTGAAAACTAAAGGAAAAGAAAAAAAATCTTTAAAACAGCTAGACAGAAATGATAAGTTACCTACAAGGGAATATGAATTCAAGTAACAGTGGATTTTTCATAGGAAACTATGGAGGCGAGAAAAAAGTGGCAAAACATTTTTTCAAGTGCTGAAAAACAAGAACCATCAAACATGGATTCTATACCTGGGAAAACTATCCTTTAGAAATGAAGGAAAAAGCAAGACATTCTCAGACAAGAAAATTTACAGTATTTGTCACTAGCAAACCTATCCTTAAAGAATGGCTAAAGGAAACTGGCTTTCCAAGGTGGCCGACTAGAGACATTGGATGCTAGGTCTCCTTGGAAAGAAGATCAAAGCTACTGGTGAATGGACAAGTTCTTAACAGAAAACTGAGGGAAGAGAGCCAGGACCCATTGGGATGCGTACAGGAAGAATCTGGGGTGCAAAAAAAGTAGAACAACAAGAGTCTGGCAGAGAACAATACCTCAGGAATTGAGAGCACCATGGAAAGAGTAGAGGGAAGTACTCCTCTGCTTACCCCTCAGACAATCAGCTGATCACTAAACTATAGAGGATCTCCTCTGCCCTCATGGCCCAAGGCAACAATATTGGTAGCAATTTGACAATTTCCCAAGGTCAGAGAACTGTGTACCAGCTTGCATAGGTGTACCCAGACTCCCCTCAGACCCAAACTAAGACAATGGGAGTCATACTTGTTGTGCACCCATAGTGGGACACTGCCCTGCCCAGGGATTATCCACCCTTGAGATACCATACCACCAGATTCCCCACAAACATACCCCCCAACCCACTCCGACTTTAGCATGCACAGTAGATTGGTGGTCCCTGGAGACCTGGGGGCCTCTGGAGATCTAGCCCTCTGCATGGGCTATCCCTAAGGGAAGGAGGAGCACAGCCCACCAAAGACTCTCTCGGGACAAAGGAAAAATAGGCATGGCACCAATTGCTGAAGGAGACAGCACCAACATCCAGGAACAGATATGAAAAGTGGGTCATTGTATTAATCCATCCTCACACTTCTATAAAGAAATACCTGAGACTGGGCAATTTATGCAGAAAAAAAGGTTTAATTGGCTCACCATTCCTCAGAAGCCACAGGAAGCATGATGCTGGCTTCTGAGGAGACCTCAGGAAACTTTTTCTCACGGAAGAAGGCAAAAGGGAACCAGCACTTCACATGGTCATAGCAGGAGGAACAGAGTGAGTGGGGAGGTGCTTCACACTTTTAAACAACCAGATATCACGAGAACTCACCATCACGAGAACAGCAGCCAGGGAAATGGTGTTAAATCCTTCATGAGAAACCACCCCCATGAGTCAATGGCCTCCCACCAGGCCCCACCTCCAACATGGGGGATTACACTTCGACATGAGGTGTGGGCAGGGACACAGATCCACACCATATCAGTCATCTCCACACACTCCCCACCTCCCACCTACACTACTGTGAATGCAGCAGTCATTCTTCACACCAGAAGCTAGTGAGTGCGCACTGGGAGAAAGCATTTGTTGTGCTCTCATAGCAGCTCCACCCCCACTGACAGTGAGTTCAAGCCACTCAGGTTTTCACAAAGGGCAAGGCCAACTCCCTCTCCCTACACAGAGTGGCAACAATGTCTGAGCTACAGAGGACAGACTGTAGAGTTGCCTGCCTCGGACTAAGGGAAGAAGTTCTGCCCCAAAGCCCATTTTTTTTTTTATAGTGGTAGCCACCAGAGGCATATCCATGGTCTGCAGCTGGGAACCAAAAGTCAAATCCTTTATAAACTGAATGAGCCATGCAAAAGGGCCATGATAGGGAAAAAGATCATATCCCCTCCGACTCAGAAGGAGGAGCTGATGCACACCCTTTCTCCCAAGATCACAGCGCACCCATCACTATTTCTTACCACCACCCACTCACCCCATCCTGGGAGAGCTTCCCCTGGATGCCAGCCTACTCGGCAGCTCTTACTCTTAAGCGCCATCTACTGGACTACATCCTGAACTGCATCATCAAGTAAAAAACCTGCTATGAGGGCTTGCTGCTAGTTCATGAGATAAGCTCCCTGAGATCTCTGCACCCTCAGCCCCACAGGAGATAGTATATCGGCTCTTAAGTCCAATACATTACTACAACAAGCAGCATCTGAGAAAGCCAGCGTGCAGAAGCTATCTACAACCAAGGAACTCATATAGACCCTTAGCTCCCTGAAAGCACAAACAAAGACAATTACACACAACATACACTACTTTCAAGCGATACTTTCAAGGGAAAAAAGAATTTAAAAATTAAAAAGCCTCATCCAAACAATAGCAAATTTAAAAATAAGCGATGGCTCCCTCAGATGAGAAGGAATCAGCTCAAGTCCAGTGCCAAGAGCCAGTGTTTTTGCACCTCCAAAGGATGACACTAGCTAGGATCTATCAATCGGTGCTAACCAGATTGAAATGTCTGAAGTGACAGATAAAAAATTCAAAACATGAATTGCAAGGAAACTCAACGAGATCCAAGAAAAAAGTTGAAATCCAATGCAAAGAAATTAGAAAAAAAATGATGCAGGATCTGAAAGACGAGATGGCTACATTTTTTAAAAAACACAAATAGAACTTCTGGAATTGAAATTTTACTAATGGAATTTCAAAATACAATTGGAAACTTTAACAATAGACTAGACCAAGCAGAAGAAAGAATTTCAGAGGTTGAAGACCAGTCTTCTGAACAACCCAGTCAGACAAAAATAAAGAAAAAAGATTTTTAAATAAATTAACAAAGACTTTGAGAAATATGGGATTATGTAAAGTGACCAAACCTATGACTTATGGGTATTCCTGAGAGAGAAGAAAAAGTTAGCAACTTAGACAACATATTTGAGATAATAATTCAGGGGAAAAAAATCCTTAATCTTGTTAGAGAGGTTGACATCCAGATACAAAAAATTCAGAATACACCTGTAAGATAATATATGACCATCCCCAAGGAATATAGTCATCAGATTACATAAGGTCAATCCAAAAGAAAAAATCTTAAAGGAATCTAGAGAAAAGGACAATATTGCTTATAAAGAAAATGACATCAGATTAACAGCAGATTTCTCAGCAGAAACCTTATAAGCAGAAAAGTTTAGGGGCCTATTTTTAGCCTTCTAAAAAAAAGCCACGAATTTTATATACCACCAAACTATGTTTCATAAACAAAGGAGAAATAAAATATTTCCCAGACAAGCAAGCACCAATGGAATTCACCACCACCAGACCAGACCTACAAGAAATGCTCAAAGGAGTTCTAAACATAGAAATGAAAGAATGATACTTGCCACCAGCTGACAGGCCCTATAAAGCAATTACACAATTGAGACTATAAAACAACTAGCTAACAACGCTATGAGTAAAACAAAACCAAACATATCAATATTAACCTTGAACATAAATCACCTAAGTGCTCTAATTCAAAGACAGAGCGGCAAATTGAATAAGAAAACAAGATCCAAGCTTTTTCTGCCTTCAAGAGACCCATCTCACATGTAATGACACCCATAGGCTTAAAGAGATGGAGTGCCTCTCCATCTCCTCATCATGGAAAACAAAAAAAAGCAGCAGTTGCTGTTCTTGCATCAGATAAAACAGACTTTAAATCAACAACAGTTTTTTTTAAAAAAAGATAAAGCATCATATAATGATCAGTGATTTTCTTCAACAAGAAAATTTAACTATCCTAAATATGTACATACCCCACATCAGAGCACCCAGATTTATAAAACGAATACTACTAGACTTAAGAGATACACAGCCATGCCATAATAAGTGGACGACTTCAATACCCCACTAACAGCACTAGAAAGATCATCAAGGTAGAACACTAACAAAGAGACTCTGGACTTAAATCTGACTCTGGACCAAATGGAGCTAATAGACATTTATAGAATACTCTACCCCAAACCCACAGAATATACATTATTCTTATCTGTGCATGAAACATTCTTTAAAATTGATCCATGCTCAGTCATAAAGCAAATCTCAACAAATTTTTAAAAATTGAAATCACATCAAGCACCATCTTGGACCACAGTGGAATACAATTAGAAATCAATACAAAGAAGAACTCTCAAAACCACACAAATACATAGAAACTAAAAAAACGAAACGAAACAAAAACTTGCCCCTGAATGACTTTTGGATAAACAACAAAATTAAGAAAGAAATCAAAAAATTATTTAAAACAAATTATAATAGAGATCCAACATACCAAAACCTCTGAGATACAGCAAAAGCAGTGTTAAGTGGAAGTTTAGAGCACTAAATTCCTACATCAAAGAGATAGTAAGACCTCAAATTAACAACCTAATGTCACATCTAAAGGAATCAGAAAAATAAGGACAGACTAAATGCAAAGCTAGCAGGAGAAAAGAAATATCTAAAATTAAAGTACAACTAAATGAAATTGAGACCCAGTAAACCATACAAAGGATCAGTGAAAGGAAAAGTTGGTTATCTGAAACGATAAACAAGACTGATAGATCACTAGCTAGATTAACTGAGAGGGAGAGAGAGAAGATCCAAATAAGCACAATCCGAAGTTACAAAGATGACATTACAAACTGATACCACAGAAATACAAAAGGTCCTCAGAGATTACTACGAACATGTCTATGCACACAAAATAGAAAACCTAGAGGAAATTGATAAATTCCTGGAAACATGCAAACTCCCAAGATTGATCCAGGAAGAAATCAAAATCCTGAATAGACCAATAACAAGTTACAAAATTAAATCAGTAATAAAAAACCTACTAACCAAAAAAAAAAAGCCCTGGGCTACACAGATCCCTAGCCAAATTCTATCAGATGTAAAAAGAGCTGGTACCACTCTTACTAAAACTATTTCAAAAGATTGAAGAGAAGGGATTTCTTCCTAACTCATTCTACAAAATCAGTACAATTTTGATACCAAAATCTGGCAAGGACCAACGGAAAAAACAACAACAACAACAACAACAAACTTCAGACCAATATTCTTGGGGAACACAGACACAAAAATCTTCAACAAAATACTGCAAATGTATGATGCCAACAAAGGAGTTCTATCATTGTTTCGGCTTGCTGCCTAAAGAGTTTCCAGGTATAGCACAAAAAATGAAACCAGGCAGCCACCAACAGTTCTCCTACACCAAGGAATAAGAATTGGGTGGAGATTACGGTAGCTAGAATTCACATGACAGAACAGTAGAGTGGAAAAAAACAAAAGAGAGAGAGAGAAAGAAAGAGAGAGAACTCTAGAGAGCTGCAAAGGTTCCTACTTGACTATCTGCTGAATACTGATCAACAAACAAAGAGCAGAAGAAGAAACCACTAAAAGGGATTCACAGGAACAACACATAGGGTTCACACAGGGCCATGTACAGTTCCTATTTCATCAGCCAAAGTGAAAAACCAAGCAACTCACCAAACATCAGATAGTGTGTTCATGAGGCTTTTGCCTCAGCAGTATGAAAAACATGTTTCTGAAGAAATTCTGCTTTGATCATACCTAACAAAGATCAAAAGCAAGACACATTATATACTACAGGAAGACAAAAACACTTAGCACACAAGAAGGAAAAAATCACAAGGTCTGGCATCAAATAAAAAATTATTATGTATTCAAAGAGGAAGAAATATGTGACCCATAATGAGCAGAAGCGATTAACCAATACCAGCCGAAAAATGACACAAAGACAGAATTAGTACACAAAGATATTAAAACAGTTATTATAAACTGTATTTTATGTGGGCAGGAGGCTAGTAGAAATATTGAGCATGTTAATTAGAGATTTTGAAGCTAAAACAATCCATATCAAACTTTTAGAAATACAAACTACAATCTCTGAGATGAAAAATATATTGGATTGAATAAAAGCAGATTAGACATTGCAGAAGAAAAAGTTAGTGAACTTGAAAATATACAATAGAAATTATCTAAAATAAAATACAAAGAGAAAAAAAGAGACAACTTCAAGTGACCTAATTTATGTGTAATTGGATTGCCTAATGGGGGTGAGAGATAGGAACACAAGAAAATATTTGAAGAAATAATGACTGAACATTTTCCAAATTGATGAAAACTACAAACCCAAAGATTGAAGAGTCTCAATGCACTCCAAGAAACATGAATAAGACTATACCAAGTTACAGTAAAATCAAACTGTTTAAAACTAGCAATAAAATCTTAGAAATAATCAGAAAAAGACAAGTTACATGAATAATCATAAGAATGACAGCAGACTTCTTATCCAAAACCATGCAAGCCAAGACAATGGAGAAACATTTTATAAAATCAAACTTTTTTTAAACCAATATGTTACTTGAAAATCTAGGATTTAACAACTAAAAGCATTACTTTTCACAGAAGAGCGCTGAAAAACCTTAAATTTACAACATTTTCTCACTATAAAAGTGATCAATAGATGTAATGAAGATGCTTTAATAAGCTAAAAAACTGAAACTGGCAGCTTGTAGTGTATGGCCTAAATTTCATGTCTGCCTTCGCATCTTTAAGGTTATAGGGCCCTAAACTCTTAAGTTACCCTGCTCTTACCAAGTAGGTTCCTCACCCAGTGGAAAAGACTTCCCAATGGCTAGTTCCTCTATCAGCTGGGCCAGCTGCACTCCACTTAGTTTCAACCTAATGAGTTTCACCTCTCTACCAACTGCAAAATTATTTGCACAAGTCAATTGCATTCTCACAGGAGCCAGGAGTCACCTCATTCTCTTGTTTCTACACCAAAACCTGGCAGAGACACAACACAAAAAGAAAATTTCAGGCCAATATCCCTGATGTACATCAATGTGAAAATCCTCAGTAAAATACTGGCAAACTGAATCCAGCAGCACATTAAAAAGCTTATCCACCATGATCAAGTTGGCTTCATCCCTGGGATGCAAGGCTGGTTCAACATATGCAAATTAATAAACATAATCTATCACATAAACAGAACCAATGACAAATACCATATGATTGTGTCAATAGATGCAGAAAAGGCCTTCAATAAAATGCAACACGCCTTCATGCTAAAAACACTCAATAAACTAGGTATTGATGGAACATATCTCAAAATAATAAGACCTATTAATGACAAACCCACAACCAATATCATACTGAATGGGCAAAAGCTGGAAGCATTCCCTTTAAAACCGGCACAAGACAAGGAGGCCCACTCTTAACAACTCCTATTCAACATAGTATTGGAAGTTCTGGCCAGGGCAATCAGACAAGAGAAAGAAAGAAAAGGTATTCAGACAGGAAAAGAAGAAGTCAAATTATCTCTGTTTGCAAAGGACATGATTGTATATTTAGAAAATCCCATCACCTGAGCCCAAAAACTCCTTAAGCTGATAAGCAAATTCAGCAAAGTTTCAAGATACAAAATCGATGTGCAAAACTCACAAGCATTCCTATACACCAATAAGAGATAAACAGAGAGCCAAATCATGAGCAAACTCCAATTCACAATTGCTACAAAGAGAATAAAATACCTAGGAATACAACTTACAAGGGATGTGAAGGACCTCTTCAAGGAGAACTACAAACCACTGCTCAAGAAAATAAGAAAGGGCCGGGCGCGGTGGCTCAAGCCTGTAATCCCAGCACTTTGGGAGGCCGAGATGGGCGGATCACGAGGTCAGGAGATCGAGACCATCCTGGCTAACACGGTGAAACCCCGTCTCTACTAAGAAATACAAAAAATAGCCGGGCGAGGTGGCGGGTGCCTGTAGTCCCAGCTACTCGGGAGGCTGAGGCCGGAGAATGGCGTGAACCCGGGAGGCAGAGCTTGCAGTGAGCTGAGATCCGGCCACTGCACTCCAGCCTGGGCTACAGAGCGAGACTCCGTCTCAAAAAAAAAAAAAAAAAAAAAAAAAAA
>NC_037668.1:118500084-118520084 GCF_003255815.1 Theropithecus gelada
AAAAAAAAAAAAAAAAAAAAAAAAAAAAAAAGAAAATAAGAAAGGACACAAACAAATGGAAAAACATTCCATGCTCATGGACAGGAAGAATCAATATCGTGAAAATGGCCATACTGCCCAAAGTAATTTATAGATTCAATGCTATTCCCATCAAGCTACCATTGACTTTCTTCACAGAATTAGAAAAAACTACTTTAAATTTCATATGGAACCAAAAAAGAGCCCATATAGCCAAGACAATCCTAAGCAAAAAGAACAAAGCTGGAGGCATCATGCTACCTGACTTCAAACTATACTACAAGGCTACAGTAATCAAAACAGCATGGTACTGGCACCAGAACAGACATATAGACCAACAGAACAGAACAGAGGCCTCAGAAATAACACCACACATCTACAACCATCTGATCTTTGACAAACCTGAGCAAAACAAGCAATGGGGAAAGGATTCCCTATTAATAAATGATTTTGGGAAAACTGGCTACACATATGCAGAAAACTAAAACTGGACCCCTTCCTTACACCTTACAAAAAAATTCACTCAAGATGAATTAAAAATTTAAACATAAGACCTAAAACCATAAAAACCCTAGAAGAAAACCTAGGCAATACCATTCAGGACACAGGCATGGGCAAAGACTTCATGACTAAAACACCAAAAACAATGGCAACAAAAGCCAAAATAGACAAATGGGATCTAACTAAACTAAAAAGCTTCTGCACAGCAAAAGAAACTATCATCAGAGTGAACAGGCAACCTACAGAATGGGAGAAAAATTTTGCAATCTATCCATCTGACAAAGGCCTAATATCCAGAATCTACAAGGAACTTAAACGAATTTACAAGGAAAAAAAAAAAAATCAAAAAGTGAGTGAAGGATATAAACAGACACTTTTCAAAATAAGACATGTATGCAGCCAACAAGCATATGAAAAAAAGCTCATTATCACTGGTCATTAGAAAAATGCAAATCAAAACCACAGTGAGATACCATCTCATGCCAGTTAGAATGGTGATCATTAAAAAGTCAGGAAACAATAGATGCTGGAGAGGATGTGGAGAAATAGGAACCTTTTTACACTGTTGGTGGGAGTGTAAATTAGTTCAACCATTATGGAAGACAGTGTGGCAATTCCTCAAGGATCTAGAAACAGAAATACCATTTGACCCAGCAATCCCATTACTTGGTATATACCCAAATGATTAAAAATAATTCTACTATAAAGACACATGCACACATATGTTTAGCGCAGCACTATTCACAATAGCAAAGACTTGGAACCAACCCAAATGCTGTTCAGTGTTAGACTGGATAAAGAAAATGTAGCACATATACACCATGGAATACTATGCAGCCATAAAAAAAGAATGAGTTGATGTCCTTTGCAGGGACATAGATGAAGTTGGAAACCATCATTCTCAGCAAAATAACATAGGAACAGAAAACCAAACACTGCATGTTCTCACTCATAAGTGGGAGCTGAACAATGAGAATATATGGGCACAGGGAGGGAAACATCACACACTGGGGCCTGTAGGGGGTGGGGAGCAAGGGGAGGGATAGCATTAGGAGAAATACCTAATGTAGATGATGGGTTGATGGGTTCAGCAAACCACCATCGCACATGTATACCTATGTAACAAACCTCTGTGTTCTGCACATGTATCCCAGAACTTAAAGTATAACAAAAACAAACACAAACAAAAATATCAGTGTAGAACTACAACCTTTCTAATCATTTGAACAAATGGAACACTTTAATCTTAATTTTTAATATGTGTACCAAAATAATAGGAGTTTTCTTCTAAGTCTACATAAAGATGGGTAAAGTTGGCATCATAAATTAGTGCAACATTGGTTGCCTCCACTATGTTTAATTTGGTATGATAAATATTTAAATGAGCCTAATAATATTACAATTGTTAATAGTAAAAAAAGTTCTTTGATGTGAATATCCCATTATTTATTTATCCTTTCTCCTATTGATGGGGATTTGGATTATTTCTAGAGTTTTGCTATTACAAACATGCTGCTATTAACATTCTTGTACTTATCTCTGGTATGCATTGCAAGAGTCTCTGTGGGGTATATAACTGAGAGTGAAATTAATGAGTTGTAAAGAATGTATAGACTCAACTTTATAAGATAATGCTGATGGTTTTCTAAATTATCAGTAACAATTTAACTATAATAAAAATATGCATGAATTTTAGAAATATGACATTGAGTAAAAAAAAAAAAAAAGCTAAAAAGTCCCAAAATGTTACATACAACTTCTTGCCTCTTTGATAAAGTTAAAAATAACACTAAATGACATTATTTTTAGGAAGGATAGCATTATTTTTCATATAATAACGTACCAGAAGTAATATATTTTCCATATTTTAAAAAAGGGATAAATCAATACAAGATTTAGGATAGGGAAACTCAAGTAGGAAAGACAAGGAACCAGAAAGGAAAGAACCATATTCATCAATGTTAATTTCCAGGTTGAGTGGTGGGCATATGGCTGTTTATTTATATTAAAAATAAACAATTAACTTAAGAGTCATGCCTGGACCAACGAGGAGAGTATGGCATGAATCGAGGATCTGAGTTTCAAAGTAATAAATAAAATCCAAATCTAAATTAAGATGATACATTTTAAAATAACTTAAAGAGTGTAATTGAATTGTTTGTAACTTAAAGTGTAAACACTTGAAGGGATAGATACCCCATTCTCCCTAATGTGCTATTTCAGAACATATGCCTGTATCAAGACATCTCATTCTCATGTACCCCATAAATATATACACCTACTATGTACCCACAAAAACTAAAAAAAAGCAAACTTAAAAAAAAAAAGCAAATTTGAAAAGATGATAAACATGCCTCTCCTCAGAATCAATCCAAAACAGTGAAGTGAGAAAAGGTTAGACCTTAACTTTAAATTAACAAGGAGTCAAATTCTGGCTCTGCCACTATCTTTGTTAGTGTGGCTTCTCATATGTGACCTGGAGATAATAACATGATAAAGGAGGCATTTCAAAGTAGGGCTAAGAATGGAGTATGCAGTAATCAGAATTAGGACATGTAGCTAGTCAATGACAAAAGGAGAGAGAGAGGGAAGAAGAAAGGGTGAAGGGCTGGAAAAAGAATGGATCATTATATTGCTTCTTATGCCATGAAAAAATTTTAATTCCAGATGAATCAAAGTTGTTAAAAATAAAACCTATAAAAACACTAGAATAAGGCCCAGGCAAATTTATTTATAATCTTGGAATTGGAATGGATTTTGTAAACAGGACATAAAACCTAGATGCAATTTTAAAAGAATGATAAATTGTCTACACAGAAATATAACATTTTGTACATAAAAATGCATAAAGTCAAAAGACAAAATACTTAGAAAAGTATGTGCAATGTGGATACAAAAAGCCAATTTCTTAATTTTAAAAGACTTTATATAAATTCATTTTTAAATCATAGTGCAATAGAAAATAGTCAAAGGCTGTGAACAGGAAGCTTTTAGGAAAACTAATAAAAAGGTCCTATAAACATGAAAATATTCTCAACTTCTAAAATTTAAAGAAACATAAAATAATGAAATATCATTTTGCCGTAATAACCAATATTGGTGATAGCAGGTGGAAAAAGAAACTAAAATTTTGTTTTCAACTTCTATTATTGATGGAAAAGTGTACATTTACATAATATTTTTTGATAGCAAGTCAGCTATGTCTATCAAATTTCTAAATACCCATATACTTTAACTCAGCCATTTCATGTTAGAAAGTTTTCTATGGACATGTATAGTCAAAAATATCTGCCAAGACACAGATATTAATACATCCTTATAACTATTTATAATTATAAAAACAAGAAACAATCTAAATGTCCACCAATATGAACCAGTTAATATACTCTGGTACACTCATACTATGGAATGCCACATAGTCAAATACAGTAATGAACTTGGTCTGTATCTGCTTTTGAGGAAATAGCTCCCATATGTATTTACATTTTAAAAGCTACATAGACAGTGGTGTGGATCATATAACTCTACTTGTGTAAATCAAAGTTATACATATATAATAAAAAGTATATACATATAGGCACATATCCATTGTATTTCTAAACATACAGGTACATGCATAAAACCTTTTTTCTGGATATATATACAAAGGGAAGAGAGATGATTGAGTGAAGATATGTTACTTTTTATTTTACACCTTTCTATGGGATTAATGTATTACTTGTATAAATATATTACATATATAAATATATACTTCATACATGAAGGTGAAATGAGATTATAGTATATGAGGTGATTGGCACAAAGTAGAAATAACCCATAAAATGTTAATGCTATTCTCCCTAATACTGAGCTAATAATTCTCTGGATCTACCAAACCCCTTTTTAATTTAATCTCATGACTTTGGTTCTTTTGGATGTAAAGAATAACTCAGGTTCTTAAGGTACAAAATTATAGATAGAAATAAAGATAATGAGATGATCTTCCTAACTTTTATTCTTTACTAAATAGATCAGATTTATTTACATTTTATACCTTCAAACATTTAAAATTTTTCCTCCTAAATCCTGAATATGGATATTGTTGTGTTTTTTGTTTCTAACTGGCTTCCCTTTATCACCAGATGGCCTTGACACGAAAAAGAAAACTCAGGAGAAATATTTTTTTTACAAAAAAAAATACATTTTCATTCAAAAGGGTTCATGTTTTCCTTATTTTTCTACATTAGATCTGTTCATTCCTCAAAAGACAAATAGGGTTTGAGGCATGAGGAGAAATAGCTTATATCATAAAAGAATTAAGAATTTTTAAAAACCATCTTACCTAAACAAACACTGCATTTAGATTCAAATGGCCCACCTGGGCTTTCAGCAGGACTTATTGCTTGGACCAGCCTCCTCCTATTATTACTAGAACTCTCAGTGCCAGAATTCGGGCCAAATTCCAAGAACGAATCCTACCTCCAAGTGCTTTTATCATTTTTTAATTGCATATGTCTGCAGTGCCTTACTGTCTGCCACTTAGTATTCCTGCATGTTGCTAAACAGCTGCCATGTTGTTTCCCTAGAGATATGTTCCTGTATATCCTTACCTATTTCACAGGGCTGTTGTAAAGCTTAATTAATTAATGTTTCCTGAATGCCTCGAGGTTTTCAGACAAAAAGTGTTAGGTAGGAAGTGTAAAGAGTCTTATTAAAACTCCAGTTTTTTCCTGGAGATTGAAGTCTCCCACCTGGTCTTGATTTCTTACAGACAGGGCATTTTTCCAGTCCCCTATGCCTTGTCCAGAGTCCTGAGGTCACAGTGAAATTTTGGTCCAGCCATCGCATCAACCCAGACTTCTGAGAAGTAAAAGATTATTCAAAATCCCACATAGGGCTATAGACCAAGACCACTCCAACCAGTCTGGGTGTGATTAAGATCGAATGAATTTTCTCATAGCAGACCACAAAATAACCCTGTAGGAGTCTATAATAAACCTACAGTTGTTTGATTTTTGTTTTTATGTTTTTTGGTTTTAGCAAAGGATTTTTTTTAAGTGAAGGTTTTCAGATGAGCAAAAGAGGTAAAGCAGCATTTCAAAGAATAAGAAATCCAAGGGCAAAAAACATATAAAAAGGTACCCAACATTACTAATAAACAATAAAATTCAAATTAAAATAATATTAAAATTCTATTTTCCACCTGTTCTGCTGGCCAAACCTTACGATTCTGAGTTTTCACAAGGATATAGAGCCAAGAGAAATCCTGTAAACTCTTGTTGGGAATACAATTGATACAAGCAATGTAATGAAATTGAACATGTGACCACTCTGAGGCACATGTAAGGAAATTCTTGCACATGTGCATAGGGAAAACTTTAAAATGTTGATAGCAGCTTCATTTTTTATTGCAAAAAGTAAAAAAAGTAAATGCTCATCAATAGTAGAATTTAAAAGTTACAGTATAATCAAATAAGAGAATAATAGCAGAGAAAATAAATGAACTGGAGGTATTGAATAAACATGAAAATATTTCACAAACACAATATTGAACGAAAAACAAAAGTTGCTGTGGAATACATAAAGATGATGCCACTTTTGTGATGATAAGAACATGCCAAACAGTACCATATTGTTTAGGTAGACAAACATAAAACATAAAAGACAAACACATTCTAAGTAGTGCTGCTAGAGCACTGTATTAGGCCGTTCCCGTGCTGCTAGGAAGAAATACCCGAGACTGGGTAATTTCTAAAGGGATTTATGGTATTTAGGTAGGTAAGAATATGTGTAGGAATGACAAACTCCCAGTTCAGGAAATGGGTACTGGTGGGCATGTGGGATTGAGGAATACACAAAAGCCTCCAAATGAGTGGTAGCTGGACAGGGGTTAATTATATTATTATTTATACGTTTTTATCCTTTATACCTTTTATATACCTGAATTATTTCTTAATAAAAACTACTCACATCAATCAGCAAAAGTATCAAAGAATATTGATGGCAGGTGAGCTTATACTTCCGTGAGGCTGGAGGTATATAGGAACTCCCTGCACGTTACACTTAATTTTGCTGTGAACCCAAAACTGCTCTAAAAATAAAATTGTATTAATGAACTAAAGGAAAAACTATTTGTCATTAGCCTTTATATGTTCTGTATAGTCCATGGATTTTTTTTTTTTTTATACTTTAAGTTCTAGGGTACATGTGCATAACGTGCAGGTTTGTTACATATGTATACTTGTGCCATGTTGGTGTGCTGCACCCATCAACTCGTCAGCACCCATCAACTCGTCATTTACATCAGGTATAACTCCCAATGCAATCCCTCCCCCCTCCCCCCTCCCCATGATAGGCCCCGGTGTTTTTAATATTAAAGAAACGACAGGAGGAGAATCAGCCTAAAAGGCAGAATACGGAGAGTTGAAAGGAAAGGACCTGAGGAAGAAAACTAAGCTGGATGTTCAGCACATCAAGGTGACACCTCCGTGATGTCTGTATGTATGGTGGGAGTCTGCATGCATGTATGTGGGCAGGTATACAAGCTTGCTTTAATATGCCTGCCACATTCTAAGTAGTGCTGCTAGAGCACTGTATTAGTCCGTTCTCACCCTGCTATAAGGAAATACTCGAGACTGGGTAGTTTATAAAGGAAAGAGGATTAATTGACTCAGTTCCACAACGCTGGAGAGGCCTTAGGAAACTTACAATCATGGCGGAAGGCATCTCTTCACAGGCAAGCAGGGGAGCGAACGCGTGCTGAGCAAGGCGGCGAAGCCCCTTATAAAACCATCAGATCACGTGAGAACTCACTCACTATCACGAGAACAGCATGAGGGAAACTGCCCCCATGATTCAATTATCTCCACCTGGTCCTGCCCTTGACATGTGGGAATTTTAACAATTTAAGATGAGATTTTGGGTGGGGACACAGCCAAACCATGTCAAGCATGCTTTTATGAAATCTATTATTGTACAGCTGATGTTACGGCTACTTTAGAGTAATTTTCCCCCAGCTCTCGATCAGTGATTTGCAAAGTTTTTAGGAGTCCATATAAAATGTCATATAGAATTCAAATATATAAATTGAAACTACATTTTCTCTGGCTACAGATATGGTGGGAGTCTGTATGCCTACTATTCTTGCCACCTCACCCCAAGCACCTGTGCAGAATCCTAGTACTTAGTAATTGGAATATAATTGCTCTAAGATAGCACATTCTCATGTATGTTTTGCAGAGACACCAGTCCTAAGACATGTTCTATATTAGTGGGATTCTATGATCAGACACATTTGAGATATGCTACATGTTCACGGTGCATTCTAAAGGCTCTGAGAAGCCCTGCAACAAATACATGATTTACTTTGTTGAAACTAGTATTTCTCAAGCATAGGTAACCACAGAACATTCTTCAACACAAAATATCTATTAATGTCCCTAAGCACTCTTTTAGAAATATGTGCTTTAGGCCATAAAACAAATGTCTCCTATTAAGATCATTGGTATTTGGTGCATTTCAATATAATAAGCTTACAGTTACTAATGAGTCTTAACACTGCCCAAAGCCTTATTTTTCTCAAATGCATCTCTCTAGTACCCTCTCTAGCACTTTCCCTATTAAAGATATACACATTGTAAGTTGGCCATCTACTGTTTTTAACAAATAGATACTGAGTGCTTGTCCTACAGAAGGAATTTTAAATGCAAGGAAACACAAGACCCACACTTCATGTACTTCAATGTCAACGAGTTCAAAAAGGCTTGTGTTGGATTTTTTAAAAGTCAGGCATTTTGGAAAAATAATGCAGATTATTCAAGTGTGCACTGAACTTAAATAAGTTTGATGTTGCTGCAATGTATCAAGTCCCAAAAACTTTTCAAGTTGATCTTGGATGGTGTGCTTAATGGTATGAACATCTGTGACTATAAGTGCTTAAGATAAGCAGGTACTTAATATTTATTGAATTAATAAATGAACAAACACACAAACTGTGTAGAATAAACACATTTACAGGCCAGGACAAGACTGGGCCAGACACAGTAGAAGCAAGGGAAAAGTCTAGTGAAGTGGGGAAGATTGGCAATATTCACAAAACATTTTAATGAATCACAGGTCAAGTTTCCATCTAAGCTATATATTTTAATTACCCCTCTTTAAAAGAAAAAAAAAAGGCTTATTTATTTAAAAAAAAAAAAAAAAAAAAAACTAAAATTTCCTTGAAATCGCCAGAGTTTACTATATCCAAAGAGGGACTTGAGTGATTTGCAAATGTTTTAGTCTCCTTTATTTGCAAGAACTTATTGCCAAAATTATAGGACATTGGTTTCAGAAGTTGTTCTATAAAAAACTGACGTGTAAAAATAAGATTATTATAAACTTTGCCTCTGGAATATGGGAACCTCCCCTCATTTTTGAAAGAAGAAAAATAATTCAAGAAGGTCCTTAACACCGTCTCCCCAACTGACCAAAAAACATGCACGTCTCCAGATGTGGGAATTAATGGTCCTTGTTTGACTGTATATACCCTTGCAAGTTACATGAATAAACGTCATATGAGCAGATGTGGGAACCTTTCTTTAGGGTTTTTAAAGGATGGTCTTTTAACACTAATATATAACATTAATGACCTCAATTGTCCAACTTAAATTGGCCAATTAAAGAAGATAATACTGAAGACCAGAAAAATCTTTTTGTTCTTTCCTACTTTGACATCTTTAGCTGAGCCTTTTTGATACACTATGCACAAACCTCTTCATCCATAACATATAGGCGTTTATATATTTTATGCTCCTAGATTCTTCAGCCTCTCATTCATTCAATCAAAAAAAGTATACAAGGCTGGGCACGGTGGTGCATGCCTGTAATCCCAGTGCTTTCAGAAGCTGAGGCAGAAAAATCAATTGAGGCTAGGAGTTCAAGACCAGTCTGGGCATATCTCATCTCTACAAAAAATTTAAAATTATCCAGGTATGGTGGTATGTGCTTATAGTCCTACCTACTCAGGAGGCTGAAGCGGGAGATTCACTTGACCCAGGAGTTCCACGCTGCAGTGAGCTATTGATCACACCACTGTACTCCAGCCTGGGCAACAAAGTGAGACCTTGTTGCTAAAATAATAAAAATATTATTTATTTTAAGTGTACGCATAATGAAGAAAATTAAAAGAAATATAAAATTAGGTGTTTGGCCTTCGAGAGCTTGCAGAGACAAGAGATGTAACATGTAAAGTTTAATAATAAAACAACTCAGTAACCCATGTGATGTAACAACAAAATAAATGGTAAGTGTCAAACTTCTAGGATAGAAAAATGCATGGTATGAGCATTCATTTGCCTACAAATTTAGAAAATGATGAAGATGCTGAGAGATAAAATAGTCATGAAAATAGTGAAGAAAACTTGACCTAGTCTGAAGGAAAAGAAAGATTTGGGGAAATCAAACGGAGGTAGTAGAAGATTCCCAAGATGGAAATCTTTGTGAATAAAGTTTCATAAACTGTCTGAAAGCAATTCATACAATTCCGTGGTCACTACGCCACTTTACTGGATTGTATGCAAACATCCAAAATGAGGTGGCTAAACAAAAACAATTTACTAGTAGAAGTCCAAGCAAGAAAGAATGCCAAAAATGTCAGAAACTGCTCAGCATCTGAGCATAGCTTCCTTTTTGAATTTCATCCTTATCCTTAAATCCCTAAATATCTACTATTTTTAAATATATGTTAATGACTTTTTGAAAGAAATGGGTGAGAAAACTGGGAAAGCTGAACCAATTTACAGTGGCTGACGTTGCATTACATTCCAAAGCATTCATATTATAGAGGTGTCTTCATCCTTCAGTCCCTAGCTAAAAAGTTGTGTTTTTTGTTGTTGCTGTTTTTGTTTGTTTGTTTGTTTTGCTTTGTTTTTTTACCCTAGGCTTGGAGCATTGGCAAATTTATTTGCCAAAGATAGCGGGATTGGGATATTAAAAGGGATTAGCTTCAAAGCAGATAATTCTTTAGATGAATGCATAGAAAACTATGAGAGAATTTCCATTTCTATAATAAAAATACAAGAAATGACATCTAGAAACACTTGTTGAGTTAGATTTCACTGGGTACCATTTGCTTATAATATTTAATCACTATTTTCCATAGTATCTTTCTGAAATAAGCAAAGTAGTCTGCCAAGTTCCTAGCTCAAGTTAATAGAGCAGAATATAGGTTAAAAAAATAAATTAAGTTGTATTTATTTTGTAGTATCTGATTATATTGTATTAGCACAAGTTAGGAATACAGGAAAAGTGCTTAACTGAGAGATGATAAGACAATATATGAAACAATGATAAAGTAATACTTTGTATTTATTTCACATAGTTAAATCATGTACTTGGTGTGGTTCAGACTAGAAAACAGTCAGCAGGGGTAATAATGAGAATGTCAGAATAGTTGAAAGAAGAGCTTTCTAAGTTCTGGTGTTATAGAAGCAAAGACAGAAAAAAAATTATATGTCTCATATATATCATAGCAAGAAGACCAGCCCATCTGGAAGAGACAGTATGTTTTAGGAAATGGGAAAGAGAAAAAAAGAACAGGCAAAGTAAAGCAACAGAGTGGAACAGGGGTTGGAAATCACGGCCGGTAGCCTATTTTTTATAAATAAAGTTTTATTGGCCAGGCCTGGTGGTTCACACTTGTAATCCCAGCTTTTTGAGAGGCCAAGACAGGAAGATTGCTTTAGCCGAGAAGTTCAAGACCAGCCTTGGCAACGTAGCCAGACTCCATCTCTACCTAAAAAATTAAAAAAAATAAAATTTTAAAAAAATTCATTGGAACAAAGCCACATTCATTTGTTTACAGATAGTCTATGGCTGCTTTCACACTACAGTGGTCGAGTTGAATAGTTGGAATAGAGATAGAGAGCCTGTGGCCAACAAAACCTGAAATATTTATTATCTGGCCCTTTCTAGGAAAAGTTTGCCAATCATTGTAGAATATGCAAATATTAGGGAAGAAGGGAGAGAACAAATACGGAGCTCTGAAATTGTAACACGTAAGTTATTTTTCTTTATACTGCCCCAGCCATTCAAATTTTCTTACACTTCCTCGGGCTTCTTAGGTCTTCTGACAAAGGACAGATTAAAGACCTTGGAAAATAGGCTGAAGGATTTTGACTTCATGCAGAATATGGTGGAAATTCTAGGACAGAAAAATGATCAATTTGGAAGATTGAGAATGAGAACAGATAAAGAAAACCTGAAGGAAAGGCACCAGGTAAAATATCGCATAAATCCACTCAGTGCTCTTCATAAGGAATGGAGGTATTCAGAGAAAGATTTCAAATGGTGACTCAAGTCCTGGTGACAAATTGGCATGGGAAAAGTAGTATAAGGTAAAGAACATCAAACTAGGAGTAATAGAATTGGGTTCTAGTTCCCAGTGTGCCATTTACCAGCTTGGTGTCTTTAGCAAAGACACCTTATGTATCTCTATTTGCTCACTTATAACCCTAGAAAGTTGGTAGAAATATTGATATTTACCATTTCTGAGAATCTACTTGGTTGGCAGGTACTAAACAAAGGCATTTCACACATTTATCTCTAAACCTTACAAAAAGCTCTAAGACATGCATTGCCTAGGCCATTATACAGATGAGGAAACTGAGGCTCAGAAAGGGTTAGTAAATTGCCTGATATGACACAGGGAGTCAAGTGATAAAATGAGTTCTGAATTTAGTATTGATCTCTTCATGCACATGGATCATATGTGTAAATGCTCATTATTATGTAAAGGATAGTCACTGCTTCATTCTAGAAAATCCTGTATCATCTTTCTACAAAGAATTTAGGTAGTTAAGACTTGCCATTTTCCACCCCTCTAAAACAGAGTTTATTAGCACCAAATACCCATGTGCTCCTTTGCTTTCCCAAATGCCCTTGTAGTTTATATGCCTATGTGCTAGCCAGGAAGATGTGGTTAGAGGTAATGTAAACCACTTCCATACTTGGCCTCTCAAAACAAAATAATAACCAACATTGATAATGCTTTATAGTTCCCAGTCAACAGGCTTTCATATATAAATTATTTCATTTGGCTCTCACAACAAAGAACTAGAATTATTAGGATCAGAGACATGGTTACAGATAAAGAATCTTAAACTCAACAAGATTAGATACTTTGAATATTCTATAGGTAAGAGGATGCCTCTTAAGGATAATGTGTCTTTCATTTCTGCTTCCCAGTATCTAACCAGTGCCTAGAACATATACTTGATGTGGATAGAAGCCATCTAGAGCCCATTTGTCAAATGAAGTAAAAACTTTTGTATACAAACAGGGTTCAAACTGGACACAAACAGGCGGTTCTTGTAAATAATAAAAGTAACTGAGAAATAAAAGGTTAGCAATTATATTACTTGTTCATAGTTAAAACGTATTTTATGAGTTGTCCTCCTCTTAATGGTTCTTCAATTTATAACCAATGTCAACTTTAATAGTTTTACATAGCAGGGCATAATTTCTCTTCTGCTCCCAACCCATTCTCCTTTTTCCATTCAGTGACAGCTTCAAGTAGATGGTGAACCAATCTTAGACTCTCACACTCTCCTTGGCAAGTCTGAGATAGCACCTTGTAAGGTCCCCTTATCCTGGGGTGGTTTCTCTTCTGGGGCCATGTGGGCATTTAAGAATGTTAAGGGAACTTAATTGGATTCAAACCTGGATTGCATCTTTTTAGTTGTAAGCTGCTCAGTCCTTGTTTTTTTTCCACTTCCACTGAAATTTAGTGAGAAAATGGCTTAAATCAGCCTTGATGTGATAACAAAAATGAAAATGAATGGTGAAGAAAAAAAATCAAAAGGTTTGCTCTTTGAGATATAATTTAGTGTCTGGCAGGAACAATTCAAGAAAATTGTGTCCACTTCCTGATCACATAGCTAAACAAACAATGAAGGGGGAGTCCTGCTGAGAGACATTTTCACATTAAAAGGTGCTAAAAATGGGCTAGATCTCCTCGCAGCCCTGTTGGAAGCCTCCGTTCAATTTTTAGTCATTTCCTTCCTGTCCCCAGACTAGTAGCAACCGGTGAGACAGAGGAAAAAGGAGAGGCTGTACTTCCACGCTCATCCACCCAGCAATTTGAGGAAAGATTGGAAAGGAAAGTGAATCTTGTCCTTCCCAGACATTTTCAGATGATTGCAGAGAGGGAAGTTGAGATAGAGAAGGGAACAATAAAAAAGATTAGAAGCCTTCTTAGAACTCTCCTTAGGCACAGACCTAAAATAAGTCAAAAATCACACAAAGCAATCCTGCTTCCAAAGAGCTATGCGGATTAGGCCTTTGCTAAGGCTTAGATACTAGAAAAAAAAATTGAAATTAAGCATGCATAAACATACAGCGTTAGATATATCCTCTCCTACAAAGTTATCAATACTGTCTTTTGAGTCTCATAAATAGACATTTACTAAACATGTGAATATCAGAGTCCATAGTCAAGAGCCTTCTATTAGTACTTACGGAGTCAAAACTTCCCATGAAAGTATCATGTCCTCTGCATCAATAATACTCATGCAAGAAGTGATTTAACAAACAGTTTCATTACCTCCTATGAACCAGGCATTATACTAGATGCTGGATACATGAAGATAAAGGAGATATCACCTTTTAGATTTCGCAGTGTGCAGCAGGGTTTCTCAACCACAACATTATTGACATTGAACTGAATAATTCTTTGTTGTGGGCTGCCATGTGCATTGTAGGATGTTTAGCAGCGTCCCTGGCCTGTACCCACTAGATGCCAGTAGCATCCCACCCCAGTCGTGCTTTAAAAATGTTGTGACAATCAAAAACATCCCCACGTATTGCCAAATGACCCCTGGGAGAAGGGGCAAAATCTCACAGTCAGTTAAGAACCATGGGTTTAAAAGGATAGACAAGGTTTTGTAAGCCAATAATTACAATGAGATGAAATGGGCTAGAGTTCGCATAAAGTACTATGAGAGCACTCAGAAGAGAGTAACTAGAGTAAGAAGTCGGGAGATAAGTGCCCCTGCACGTATTAAGCACGCCCAGATGACCAAGTATATTTTTAAAATTCAGACAATAACAATAGTAGATAATAGATAACGCTTATCTATGTACCATGTACTGTTCTAAGTATTTTGCAGACTTTAAATTATTTAATCCTCACAACAGCCCTATGAGCTAGATTCTATAATTACCCTCACTGTAAAATAAAGAAACTGAGGCATAGAGAAGTTAAGTAGTTTTCCCAGGGCACAGAGCCAGTAAATGGTGGAGCTGAGATTCAAAACTCAAGCAGTATATCTCAGTAAACCTCAATAAAGGGCATAAATGCTTTAGGTAAATATAGCACATTCTGGAGTGTTCATTTTTTTTGAAGATTTAAAATTTTACAAAAATAGAACAGGCATGTTTATATTAGTTGTTAAGATAAACGCAAAGCATTCAGGAAACTTCACGTGTGCAATGTCACTGCGGGCTGTGCCCACAGGCCCCTAGGGGTCTACATGCACTTTCTCCGCTTAGGAGCCTCTGATAGAAAGAAATCAGGAATGCTGTCCTAGAGCATGGTAAGCATGGGGTGTCCATTGAGTTTAAAACCAACCCAGCCCAGGGGGACTGTGCCATCAAAAACAGGCTTAGAAAGTAAAAGCTATGTGGCAGTTTTTGTGGCCAGTTTGTGGTGCCGACTTGATAGCCTACCCAACCCAGAGCTGACTGCTTGGGAAGAGCATTCCACATTCGAAGAGGAACTCAGAGCCAGGTCTTGAACAAAGACTTTCCCTTCAGAGTCTTGCCTGACTTAAGAAGTTCAAGACCCAGCCATGACTGCGATGACCTCTCACCTCAGGCCTTCAAACTTACTCTTCCTTCTGCCTCAAAAGCTTTTACCTTCACACAGCCTTTTGACTTTCTTCTCTCTCACCTCCTCCAGGTCACTGCACAAAGGCCATCTTCCCAATAAGGCTTTCCCTGACCACCTGACATAAAATTATAAATTCTCCCCCTCCACTCAATCCTCATCCATAACACTTACTACCAGCTGACATGCTAAGTATTTTACTTATCAATTTATTTTTTTATTTTCTATCTTCCACCACTAGAATGTAAGCCCCATGAAGGTAGAAATTTGTCTGCTTTGTTCCCTGCTGATATTCTCTAGCACCTGGGATGTATTAGTAAAGATTTGTGGAATGAATCAACTATGTCACTTAATCCTCACAGATGACACACCTTTTAGCTGTGAATTCTGCCATTAGTGTTGTGTCATAATGATGATAAATAACCTTAGTCCAAGTATTCAATCACATGCATTGGCTCCCTTTATACAATCTGTACTATTGCCTATTTTATACATGACAAAATCGAGGTTCAGAAAGGTAAGTAATTTGCTCAAGGTCACAGAATTAGGATTTAAACACACGTCTGTCTGACTCCAAAGTTATGTGCTTATAATCTCAATAAATATTTTGCCGATAAAATATTTACAGGACTATTGTTATTATCACACGTTTCATTGGAAAGAAATGATTTCCCATCCATTAACTCATTGGATCCTCACACAGTCCCATGAGGGAATAATCAGCAAATATATGATGCCCTTTACACACAAATGAGGAAACTGAGAGTCTGGGAGATTAAACAAATTGTCCATGACCACATTCCTAGAAATGGAGACTGAGGATGCCGCAAATGCTCACTCCTGTCAACAGCTGTGGCCCAATCATCCATGTGGATACCGAAATGAAATGGTGGCTTTCACTATCCATCAATCCTGGAAAAACTCAGGCTAAGTTCATGGGAGTTTTCATACATATTGATTTCTCCGATGATAATACAAATATGCACATCTGATTTTTATCTGAGCTGTAGATTCAGTCAGAAAATCTCTAAGTGACCAGACAGTTCCATCTTTGAGTAAATACAACCAGGCCAAGAACACAGTGCTTCAAACACAGAAGATGGTGGTGATGAGCTCCAGCTCCAGGGGGTGGCAGCAGTGAGAAACAGATCAAACTCAAGTTGGACATGGCATTCTCCGGAGCAGTTGCTGGGAGCAACTACAGAATATTCTACACAAGCCCAGCAGTAATAGTGAGATGAGGGCAAACATTTCATACATGAGTAAAACCCTGAAGAAGTACTGAACACGTTAGGGGAGCCAGACAGAAAGAAAGACTGAGGCTGGATTTATTGCCAGTGTGGGTCTTTGGGGCCTTGAGTATTGTTCTTGGACATTGTCCTTTGGAAAGCAATTTGGGAGACAGTGCAATATGCAAGTCTGAAACTATAACTTAGGAACGAGTCACCCCAGATCACCCTGTACTTTGATTGCCTGCTTGCCTATATTCTTTGATCACCCCATCCTTACCTCACTAATGTGTAAATTCCTTAAAGGCAGTAATTGGGCCATGTTCCTCTTTGTACCTCAAGTACCTGACACAATACCAAATACACACTACACATATGATAAATAAAATTAAACAAACAACATTTTCTCACGGCATTTGTGTAGATGTCTAAGCTCTTGCTACTAGCCAACTGCGAATTTCATATCAACAAAGATTACTCTTTATTTTTTATTCCCAGTGTCCAGCACTTTGCCTGGTACACTCCAAACTTTCAAAAACATTTGCAGTGAAAGTGTGGATAGATTGATGGATGAATGAATGGATGTTACTAGATTTAGGATTTCCTACTACGATTCTTCTCCTTAGCAGTTTGCAACATTTTGAAAAGATCTAGCATCTTGTCTCCTTAGCATCCTTAGCATCCAGATCTTAGGTTCTAATACCATTCTCCAATAAAAGGAAACAGATATTTTTAGAGAAATTATTCTAGACTAATTGGAGGCCTTGGCAGGGAAAATACAAGGTGAGCCTGGGGTATCTTGTAGTGTCAGAAAGTAAGGAAGTGCTAAAAACAAATGATGGAAGTTTGTCAAAAGGACACAGAAACCAACTGAAAGAGCTCCCAATGGCAAAACCCGGAATAATTTAAGCAAAACAATAAATAAAATAGTATCAGATTATAACCCAAAGTATAAAAGAAATATTCATGAGTCTATAATGATATAAATGAATGAATAAATAAATTGGAGAAAATAGACAAATCTCCCATGCTGAATAATTCTAAATAACTTACATAGATATTCGGTTGGTGCAAAAGTAATTGCAGTTTTGGACCATGAATTTTAAACCGTTATAACTAGGCTCAAACACATCTTTATTAATCAAAATAGGAACCGTTACAATCAACACTTGTTTGCCACCAAAAAATAAGTTTGTTTAGTCCTGCAGCAGAAAACCTGTGCTTCGTGATTCAACAAACTCTTGGAAAGCATTTTCTACATCTCCCTGGTTATGGAAGCATTTTTTCTGCAAAAAGTTGTCGAGGTGCTTGAAGAAATGGTAGTCAGCTGGCAAGAGGTCCAGTGAATATGGCGGATAAGGAAAAACTTTGTAGCCCAATTCATTCAATCTTTTTTTTTTTTTTAAGATGGGGTCTCACTGTGCTGCCAGGCTGGAGTGCAATGGCATGATCTCGGCTCACTGCAACCTCTGCCTCCGGAGTTCAAGCGATTCTCCTGCCTCAGCCTCCTGAGTAGCTGGGACTATAGCCACACACCACCACGCCCAGCTAATTTTTTTTTTTTTTTTTTTTGTATTTTTAGTAGAGACGGGGTTTCACCATGTTGGCCAGTATGGTCTTGATCTCTTGACCTCGTGGTCCACCCGCCTCGGCCTCCCAAAGTGCTGGGACTGGCTTGAGCCATGCACCCGGACTCATTCAACTTTTGAAGCATTGGTGCGATTTGCGGTCAGATGTTGTGGAGAAGAATTGGGCCCTCTCTGTTGACCAATGCTGGCTGCAGGGATTGCAGTTTTCAGTGCATCTCATCAATTTGCTGAGCATACTTCTCACATGTAATGGTTTCACCACAATTCAGAAAGCTGTAGTGGATCAGACCAGCAGCAGACCACCAAACAGCGACTATGACCTTCTTTTTGGTGCATGTTCGGCTTTGGGAAGTGCTTGGAGTTTCTTCTCGGTACAACCACTGAGCTGGTCATCGCCGGTTGTCATATAAAATCCATTTTTCGTCACACATCACAATCCAATGAGAAATGGTTCATTGTTGCGCAGAATAAGAGAAGATGACATAAAATGATGATTTTTTTTTATTTTCGGTCAGCTAATGAGGCACCTACTTATCAAGCTTTTTCACCTTTCCAATTTGCTTCAAATGCCCAATGACTGTAGAATGGTTGATGCTGAGTTCTTCAGCAACTTCTCCTGTAGTTATAAGAGGATCAGTTTCAATGATTGCTCTCAACTGGTCATTGTTGTCAACTTCCGATGGCTGGCCACAATGCTTCTCAACTTCGAGGCTCTCGTCTCCTTTGCAAAACTTCTTGAACCACCACTGCACTGTATGTTTGTTAGCAGTTCCCGGGCCAAATGTGTTGTTGATGTTATGAGTTGTCTCTGCTGCTTTACAATCCATTTTGAACTCGAATAAAAAAATTGCTCGAATTTGCTTTTTGTCTAACATTATTTCCATAGTCTAAAGTAAATATAAAATAAATAGCAAGTAATAAGCCATTAGCAAAATAACATAAAGTGAGAAATGCTCACTAAAATGATGTATAACATAACCACATTTGTTTAAGAATGTATTCCAATATCAAATGGCAAATTCCAACAGTGCAAAAACTGCAATTACTTTTGCATCTCAGGGATGTGGAGCACAACTCTTAACTGTAGGGTCAACATTGTGATTTCCTCCCAAAAAGTACAGTACAGAAAAGGAAAAGTAACTTTATAGTAGAGAATGATAAACACTACATCAGCCAGGTGGTCAGGGCTAACATCAATAGTGTTATCATGTTGACAGTATATACCCTTGACACAATATGATGAGAAAGACACTTTACCTCTGTGGTCTTCCTCCCTAAAACCCATCACCCCAGTCTAATCATGAGAAAAACATCAAACAAATTGATGGACATTCTTTAAAAACAAAACAAAACAGTAGTCCTCCAAACTGTCAAGGTCATCAAAAACAAGAAACTTGTCACATCCAAGGAAACAAATAAATAAATGCAATGTATTATCCTGGATGGGATCCTGGAACACAAAAAGGGCATTAGGTAAAAAAGAAGAAATATGAATAAATTATGGACTTTAGTTAACAATAATGTGTCAATATTGGTTAATTGATTATGATAAAGGTACTATACAAATGTTAAGATGTTAATAGGGGAAATTGGGTATGGTGTATACAGGAACTCTCTGTACTATCTTCACAACTAAAACTATTCTAAAATAAAAAGGTTTTTTTAAGTATAGAAATAAGTTATAGCACACAGGATGATATCCTATCCTTGTGCTCCTTCACAAGAGGTTTCAGTGAATTTAACATCCAAAAATGAGTTACTAAGGATGTCTTTTCTGATGCCTCTAAAATAAAGTGCTCTGCTGGGCATGGTGGCTCA